>NW_025534205.1:0-250891 GCF_020615455.1 Coregonus clupeaformis | reverse complement strand
TGTCCTTCTGGAAGGCTCTCCCATGATCTCCACAGAGGAACTCTGGAGCTCTGTCAGAGTGACCATCGGGTTTCTTGGTCACCTCCCTGACCAAGGCCCTTCTCCCTCGATTGCTCACTTTGGCCAGGCGGCCAGCTCTAGGAAGAGTCTTGGTGGTTCCAAATTTCTTCAATTTAAGAATGATGGAGGCCATTGTGTTCTTGGGGACCTTCAATGCTCCAGAATGTTTTTGGTACCCTTGCCCAGATCTGTGCCTCGACACAATCCTGTCTCGGAGCTCTACAGACAATTCCTTCGACCTCATGGCTTGGTTTTTGCTCTGACATGCACTGTCAACTGTGCAAGTTATATAGACAGGTGTGTGCCTTTCCAAATCATGTCAAATCAATTGAATTTACCACAGGTGGAATCCAATCAAGTTGTAGAAAAATCTCATGGATGATCAATTGAAACAGGATGCACCTGAGCTCAATTTCGGGTCTCATAGCAAAGGGTCTGTAAACTTATGTAAATAAGGTATTTCTGTTTTTTAGTTTTAATACATTTACAAAAATTTCTAAAATCCTGTTTTCGCTTTGTCATAATGTGGTATTGTGTGTAGATTGATGACGATAAAAAAATGGCTGTAACGTAACAAAATGTGAAAAAGTCAAGGGGTCTGAATACTTTTTGAATGCACTGTTAACACAGTAGGACTCAAATTAGGTAGATTATCACATTAGCATTTAATCTCCAAAACAATCAATAAAAGCAATGCATTGTTTGAAGAACAATGTGAACCATATCCTGAGATGATGTCCAAAAAATAATAAAAAATCTGTAAATCCCAGTGTCACACCACCAAATATATTCCAAATATATGACCATTATCATTTCATAATTTTCCTTTCAGAGAAACTGGCCCAAGAGGATACCTCTAGGGAAGAAGACCACCTTGCACACTCACTGGAGAACAAAGTGTACACATAGAAAGTAGGCAATACGTAGCAACATGTAGAAAGTAGGCAATATTCTAACATAGGTCTTGATTATGTTGTATGAAAGGAAGATGCATCTCTCTGCATAAGGTGGTGTCAGATATGCTAATAACTCCAGTCCTACTTCAAATTGCATTTCAATGGTGTTTTCTCACTGGCCATTGATTGGGCAGTTGTAAATGGACACTTAAATTGATGGTAAATGCCGCGATTTTCCATAATCAACTCCCCAACATGCTCTCTCCCCATAGAGTTAATCAAAAGGTGTTTTTCAGTGTCTGTCAAACCTTGAGCCATTACTCCTGTTTAAAGATATGGGATTGAGTGCCAAATGGCTTGCTTTACAGAGGCTTGGCTAATTGCTTGTACACAGAATGGGAAATAAGTGTTTAACCTTTCCCAAATGCAAAGTAGGAAAGTGCAGTGCTGTTTGACGCTGAGGAATGGGTGACTCAATCCAATTCAGACCCCAAAACGCTGAGTTGAGACACAAATAAACATACCAGTGTCAAATAACAAGGTCAGAATGGAAAACAGAATTTTCTAAAACTGCTCTTTCCCATTGGGGCTGACAGTTGAGCAAGATGGAAACGTGGGAAATACATCCATCAACCCATCAATCTGACGCAAAAGGAATATGGGGTTGTTCCATAAGTCTTTCAGGCATGTAAAGACATATGGAACATTGGTAGACCAGACATGTACTTGACACCTCATAACTAGTCATACTGTATCAATCAATGTCAATTGACCCTTCGCTAAGCCCCGCCCCAGAATTCTGAGCAACTACTCGCAGTGCTCCAATGTACAGCAACTGTCTCGAGTACTACACGTCGGAGAAGCTCACATTTGAAACACATAAAGTCCAGTGAGGGCAAACCTGAGTTTTCTTTTAAAAATACATGTTTTAAATGGCAAAATACTGGAATAGTGCACCAGGGGTACTTGCTGTGATTGCAGAGCCTGTTGACAGAGTATTTCTAGAATCCAAAATTATACTTTTGTTACATTGTTTGCTAGTTCATCTGGTTAGCTATTTCTCAGGCTCATTGACCACCAAACGTTGCTAATGCTAGCTAGCTTGCCACTAAATATAACTCGTTTTCTCAAAATGTATGTTAGCTAGCTAAGTTGGCCATGTTATTAATACAACTCCAATCTGCTGTCGACATCAGGATACAATTTGAGAGCACTAGTTAGCTCCAAAAGAGGTTAGTACACTTTGACTGCATGCTGACAGTGAATTCAGAGCCATTGATTCAGTGGCTAGCCACACTACAGACATAATTTTACCAGGTTCCAGTGAAGCAATTGTAATGACAGTGCACCACAACATACCTGAGAGTTTCTTGACTAGCAAGGGGTGGTCAGTATTTAATTTCATTGTGTGTGAAAAACACAGTTTGAGATCATTGTGAGGGGATTTCGCCAGTGGTTAGAAGGGGGAATTTTGCTTCCAGGGAAAATGTTGTCCGAGGTTGCAACAGTAACCAAGGGGGGCAGGGCTTAGCAAAGGGTAAATTAAGAACAACCAGTTTCACAATATCATGACAGTACTTTAAAATGGAAGCTCAGTGAAGCGTTACATGAAATGCACCATTTCCATCTCTTGAGAAAACCCTGTGTTCATTGAACTAACAAAAAATCTAAAATACGCATTTAGTCTCTTCTGTAATGTCCTCAAATAAAATGCCCTGTACTGCATTTTATAATCCAACCTTTTGATTATTCTAGTAAAAAAAAACATTAAAGATGACAGATCATTATTACACAGCAAATGGCACTATTATGAGTGATGATGATGTTGACATGACAACATTATGTCACTACTGAAACAGACACAACTGATGCAAAACTGTCAGTGTGTGTACATAATACCAGCATCAGGGGTAAGACTGCTTGGTGCCTGTAATGTCTGGTGCTCTTTCTTTCTATATTTCTTTCTTTCTTTCTTTCTCTCTCTCTCTCTCTCTCTCTCTCTCTCTCTCTCTCTCTCTCTCTCTCTCTCTTCTCTCTACTCTCTCTCTCTCTCTCTCTCTTCACACACACCACACACACACACACACACACACACACACACACACACACACACACACACACACACACACACACACACACACACACACACACAATGGGTTAACTTGAACGCTTTCAACTGTGGCACCACCAGTAGCCTAATCATTGGTTTCACAATGTCTATATGTGAATGTCTATATGATGAAGGCAACAGACCCTCAGTAATTCGAATGAGGGTCACACCTAAAGCATTTAAAAACTAAATACAGTTCAGTTTGAGAAGACAATTAGTTGTCAGGCCTACTGCCAATACATTGATCATTATGCATAACTTCTCATTCAAAATTCTAGTTTTAAAGTTTAAAAAGTTTAAAATATTCAGTTTACTTACAAGTCCTGCCTGTTTTCGAGCTTGCTGAAGTTCTTTTATAAAACTCTGCAACTCCTTCCCTTCAATATATCCATTACCTGCAAGAAGTAAGCACCAAATCAATCAAAGAAATGCGTAAAGTAGCGTACATTAAGTGTAAGAACATTACGCACAGGATCAAATCCATCATTTGCCGTTTCATGACAGCTGTATGACTGAATCATACTTTGAAAAAATGCACAACTTCCATTTTTAGTGCCTAAACCTATCCCAATATTATAAGAATATTTTCCAGTAATTTATAGTTTTGTAAATATAGATAATTTCGCAATAGCCTAATGGTTAGACAAAAGGTAATTAATGGTTTTAAATACATTATTTGTCAATCCAATTGTCAATGGATAAAGTTGAGAGAACAAATGTCCCGAAAATATCAGTCTTGACAGCCAAATCCACTTTTTAATTTAATATAGGCTACTACATATTTTCGAAAAGCGCAAATGGTCCATGAAGGTCTTTGGCCCAAAACTTCCCCAAAATCGTTTTACTTCAGTGCCATCCCCATGAATAATCCACAATCTTAAGGAATAAATTACCATCGTTATCATAATGGTGAAAAATATCCAGGAACTGTGATGCGGAGATCTCCACTCCTTGCAGGTAAGCGTTTGCCATGTCACCGGTTAGGTTTGGGGACGGTAGCGCGTACCAGATAGCTGCACTGGCGGAGGATCTGCTATGAATGGGACGCTTTGATCAGTCGGTGCCCGGTATTTAAGGGAGCACTATCACGCTAATCTTTCACTGGCGCCCCTCCTTCCCCGACGTTGGGAAACTAGCCAAACGCCCAAGTCACCTCCTCTCTTCCCGCCGCAGGTATGGCGCGAGCTCAGCAGCACGTTGACGCGCGCCAGGGGGCACGGGGATGTGAGATGCATTTAAATGAGCACCCGCTTTTCGTGCTTTTCATTTCCCCCTCCAGATAAACGCTCTATCCGAAAAAATGGTAAAAGTTGCTCTCTTCTTTATTCTGGCATTTAAGGGCCATTCATGCGCTCTCTATTAAATAAAACCCATAAATGGATTATGGAGTAACAAAAGAGTTATGCAAAGTTACATTATCTTCCAAATAAGAAAGAAAGGACAGAAATGATGTTCTTAAATGCTAATTGCTGGCTTGGACCCTCCATGGTAGTTGGGCTGACTCAAATCCCTGTCTAACTATGGAGATTTAGGATTCTGTTTCTTACTTTTACAGTTAATTTAGATTTTCTCTTACACCATTGGCTGTTGTACTGGGTGGTGCCACTCATTAGAGAAGACTGGTGACTGCTGCCTCATAATGTGTGTTTACAGGGAAATGGAACACACATAGTCCACACAATCAATAACAATTCCGTGCATATGGTGGCTTTGGGAGATGGGGAAATGGAATAGAATAAAGTGAAGCTATTACCTTCAATAACCGTTACTGACAAGAGAAAGACTGAACTTCAATATGGATGGCAGTGGTCAATGAATGCTATGGAGAGTCAATGTACCCCTGCGTATAATGCAGCACAGGTCTATTTTACATTTAGGTCTTATCCAGAGCGAATGCATAACTTTTTTTTTTCATACTGGCCCCCCGTGGGAAACAAACCCACATCCCTGCCGGCCAAACCCTCCCCTACCTTAGACCAATTGTGCGCCGCCCACGGATCTCGCGGTCGCGGCCGGCTGTGACAGAGCCTGGACTCCAGGATCTCTAAGTGGCACAGCTAGCACTGCCATGCAGTGCCTTAGACCACTGCGCCACTCGGGAGTCTATGACTTCTATGGCTTCATACAGCACTGTATCACAAGGTTACTTCTATATGAATATATTCTGAAGAGGGTTAGGTCTCTTTTTCAGGTTGTCCATAGCTTGAATGGGATTGTACACTATAGTGCCATGCCTTCAGAAAGTATTTAAATCCCTTGACTTATTCCACATTTTGTTTTGTTATAGCCTTAATTCAAGATTGATACAAATATATTTTTCTCATCCATCTACACAAAATACCCCATAACAAAGTGAAAACATGTTTTTTGAAATTGCTGCAAATGTATTGAAAATGAAATACATAAATATCAAATTTACATAAGTATTCACACCACTAAGTAAATACTTTGTAGAAGCACCTTAGGCAGCGATTACAGCTGTGAGTCTTTCTTGGTAAGTCTCTTAGAGCTTTCCACACCTGGATTGTGCATCATCTGCCCATGATTCTTTTCAAAATTCTTCAAGCTCTGTCAAATTGGTTGTTGATCATTGCTAGACAACTATTTCCAGGTCTTGCCATAGATTTTCAAGTAGATTTAAGTCAAAACTGTAACTCGGCCACTCAAGAACATTCACTGTCTTCTTGGTTTCAACTCTAGTGTAGATTTGGCCTTGTGTTTTAGATTATTGTCCTGTTGAAAGGTGAATTCATCTCCCAGTCTGGTGGAAAGCAAACTGAACCAGGGTTTCCTCTAGGATTTTGCCTGTGGTTAGCTCCATTCCATTAATTTTTATGCTGAAAAACTCCCCAGTTGTTAACGATTAAAAGCATACCCATAACATGATGCAGCCACCACTATGCTTGAAAATATGGAGAGTGGTGCTCAGTAATGTGTTGTATTGGATTTGCCCCGAACATAAAACTTTGTATTCAGGACAAAAAGTCAATTGCTTTGCCACAGTTTTTGCAGTATTACTTTAGTGCCTGGTTGCAAACAGGATGCATGTTTTGGAATATTTTTATTCTGTACAGGCTTCCTTCTTTTCCCTCTGTCAATTAGGTTAGTTTTGTCGAGTAACTACAATGTTTTTGATCCAGCCTCAGTTTTTCCTATCAAAGCCATTAAACTCTGTAATTGTTTTAAAGTCACCATTGGCCTCATGGTGAAATCCCTGAGTGGTTTCCTTCCTCTCCTCCAACTCAGTTAGGAAGGACGCCTGTATCTTTGTAATGACTGGGAGTATTGATACACCATCCAAAGCCTAATTAATAACTTCACCATGCTCAAAGGGATATTTATTGTCTGTTTTTTCTATTATTATTAAAAATAGATGCCCTTCTTTGCGAGGCATTGGAAAACCTCACTGATCTTTGTGGTTGAATCTGTGTTTGAAATTCAGTGCTCGACTGAGGGACCTTACAGATAATTGTATGTGTGGGGTACAGAGATGAGGTAGTCATTCAAAAATCATGTTAAACACTATTATTGCACACAGAGTGAGTCCATGCAGCTTATTATGTGACTTGTTAAGCACATTTTTACTCCTGAACTTATTTAGGCTTGCCATGACAAAGGGGTTGAATACTTATTGACTCAAGACATTTCATCTTTTCATTTTTTATTAATTAATAAAAATGTCAAAAAAACTAATTCCACTTTGACATTATGTGGTATTGTGTGTAGGTTAGTGACAAAAATAATCTCAATTTAATCCATTTTTAATTCAGGCTGTAACACAACAAAATGTGGAAAAAGTTGAGGGGTATGAATACTTTTTGCCAATATCTTCAAAGTATTTTCTGTAAATGAGCAATACGAATAAAAGGTGTTATGATGATGATGATGCTTATCATCATTGACATGATTCAGCTTGTTCCTGTTCCCGGGGCCTCCTCTCATCCACTCTCATCACACTGTCTCTTCCCTTTCCCATCAGTCACTGAGACAGGATATGACATCGTCATTCATCAGTATAACACCTCTTGTCCATGTGCCTTGACACAGCCTTATCAGGGCCACACTTTTGTGTAGACAGATTGTAGATACTTTAGTTAGTTCGAACAAACAGGCATGCCGCATGCACACACACACAACATTTCGGACAAAATAAAATGTGCTTCTCCATTCCCTCCTCTTGAAAAATGAATGCTTAACTGGCTTCGGTCAGTCTCCAGAGATGTGGTCCAGTCTAATCACTGTGTGCTGTGGGTTGCCAGTGTGGGGTCGAGAATCCGCAGGCAGCCAAGGTCGGTGTGTAATAGCACTGCATGGGAACTGGCATAGCTTTTTAAGGAGTGTTTTTACAGCAACCCCACCACCACCTATCATAAATGGACCTTATAATGGCACCATGCAGGGTTCCCATTCTGAGGCATCATGAGTGGAGTAATGGGGAAACAGCTCTCCCCTTGGTTTATGGAACAGAGAGCACAGACATGAAGGATGAGGGGGGAGTTCATGTATCATTTAGGTTTTGTCCCCTCCCCACCCCCACCCCCACCATGGCACTGAAAGTAAATGTATTTCTAACATTTAAGCTGGAGTACGAACCCTGGCTGGGAACTCATTTGCATTTTAAGAAGGAAGCTTTATGAATATGAACATTTCAACTGATTTCATATTGTTTTTTAATGATAAGAATGGATTACATTTTCTTGTAATCTAAATTCCATTACTCCACAAGAGTGTGGAAATGTTCATTTCAGCATGTCATTTTGCGGTGAAGTTTAGAGCTTGCCTAGGACAACCCATATTTTCTTTGAGCTGTAGCGTACAATCTTTTTAGAAATATTATGAATGGCTTATACTGTATGTCAATGTTATTGCTTTGATTTGTTGGCATTTTCCCCACATTTACTGATTTGTGGAAACAAAACAATAACAATATTCCCTTTCTCCTTATTGGTTTAGGGCCAGAGCTTCTGTCTGGTCTGCTCATGGTTCTCACACTGTATTTGTTTTGTGTTGATATTCACTCCTAGCTCCAATCTTGTTATTATAACACATTCCAGTTATTTACTGCTATTTAGTGTAGCCACACGCGCTCTGTCACCCGAGGGTGTAATTGTGCTCCATCTGTTTGTGATGACACCTTGTCCCAGACAAACAGGGGACCTGGCTTCAGCCCCACCACGACCTCTCACCCCTATGGCTCTTCCTCGGATGGTCAACCAATGGGTGGTCAACTATTCTGCCTGACAGCCTTGACGTCATAGGTGTCACAAGTCTGGGCTTTGACGTGATTGGAGGGTTTGGATTCGCTTTGCCTTGGCTGCTTTCCGTTTGTAATGAAAGTTTCTATCTCTCTCTCCTGTAATCTTCCTATGCTGTTGCCTTCAATATATTACAACAGGGAACTATTGTTTATGAGCCATGGCTCTAATGGAACATCTACTGAAGTCTATTCACCCTGCCTACAATTCTAATTGAACACATGCAATAAAGTATATCCTTTCTCAGAGAAGTGAGTAAATAGACTTCGTGGATTTTCAATTCCCATCATACCACAATGACAAAACTCTTTAACATAGGCCTACTAGAGCTACCAGTTACTGGTGTTGATTCCATAGGGCCCCATACATTTTCAATGGTCCTACACACTACGTAAAACCTACCACCCATTTTCTAAACATTTCACAGTTCAGAGCAGTTTGTCAGAGCAATTTTAAATGGAAAAAATGAAAGTCTTAACAAAGTGGTAATAACAGGAAAATGTTACAGCATGTTGAGGAGGGGTGGTGGGTGCGCTGGCAGTATGTGTGTGTTGTTTGTGTATATGTGTGTGACTGCAGCACATTGGCAATATGAAACACCCGTGGCAGTCCGTCTCGAGCATCGCCACATTTCACACAGGGTCATCTGTGAGACGACATGTAGGTAGGGCTAATTATGAAGAATGAATAGCCAGTGAAATGTCACACATATACAGGTAAACAAACAATCTACATTGAAGAAGCACCATGTAGCAAGAACATTAGCCTAGTGATGTATCATTATAAAATGGGGATTTAATGCAAGAATGCCCAGAATCATAGCATGATATCAAATGTATAAATGTTACCCATAACACTTGAATAATATAGTGAAATGACTTTGTATGTCAGAGTGGTGATGACGAGTCAATGTTTTCATAAGGTTGTCACACACTATGCTGCATAAACTTGCATGGAAAATACATGGAAATTGGTAAAATGGTCTGATGTATCTAAAGGTGCGTGCTCTACATAAGCTTGTGTATTGACAGAGACCTCACAGATTCTGTGGAGAGTGTCATCTGGTGTTCTGTGCTGTTTGTGCTGATGCGATGCTGTATTCTACAGACCCGCAGTGACACACCATTACCTCCACACCCTCACCACAACGTGTTCTGCATTCTAATGCATTCCTCTGTATAATAACAAATACATACACAGTTCTGTATCATTGTACGCATTTGTAGAGGAAAGCTTTACTTGCAATGATCATCACTCTGAATAACTTATTTGAAATATGCCCTTGTTAACGAATACTTCCTTGACTTGATTGGGATGGGTTATTGGGCTGTTTTACAAAAACTCTCCCTGTCTTTTTATGCTGAGCTCAGAGAACTTTACACAATCTTAAAGCTCATTCATAGACAGCTTCTTTACATTCTGCATCCCAGTACATATCCCAGTCCGCAGTTTATGCAGACAATAAAACACCCGTACTTGTGCCTGCCAACACATTTTGCAGCAGCTGGGGAGTTTGCCAGACTAATCTGTAATTCAACAGTTTTCTAGTTATTATTCAACGCAGAGTGAGACCTTATCTAACGTCTGGATGGAGGGGAGAGCACTGGCTGCCCAGAACTCCTGACTAACGGTCCACTTTGAGAATTGTATTTTATTTTAAGCACGGTATAAATCCTCAAGATGCAAAATAGCGAGACTGCGCCGTAAAGTTGGGGCCGCTAAACGGCATTCAGGGCTGCCTGTGACATTTAGTTCCTGTTCGCTCCTCCAGACAATTTGGCACAGACTCCAACCAGAGTAACCAATCCTTCTAGGGCTAATGAAGAAGTGTTGGCAACAGCACATTTGAGTCTTAGTGATTCAATCCGTATCGCGGATGATCTGCCCTTGTTCATCCCTCCATGCACCATCCAGCGTTTTTCTGTCTCTTAGAGTAAGAGAGGCTTTTTGCTAGACTAAGATTGACTGTAGCGTCAGGATGCCCTTGGCCTTGGGGGTTAAAGTTCATTCAATGGAGGGTTTAACCTCGGCCCATAGATTGGGTCATCTGACAGCTCAGAGGAGGTGCGAGAGCCCCAGGGAGCTTTGACAAAGTGGCAGCATTTTCCTGCGGAGTCACACTGGTGAGATGCATTTTCTCTTTTTGCATAAATCTGGTTGGCCCATGCTGTGGCTTCACTTGCAGTATGACACTCAGGGGAAAACTGTGGAGGTTACAGCATCTGACACACATTTGGTATACTTGGCAATATGGCATCATCATGGAGGTGTTCCTCAAGGGAGGGCGCAAACTTCTATTGACAAGATAGGTGACTGGCCATACTAGCAATGGAAATCGTTGTCAGCCCTATTGCTTTCCATTTAATGAATCATGACTTCTGTATAATCTTTATAGACCATTATAATAAATTATATATATGCAATTTACCAGATGCTTTTATCCAAAGCAACTTAGTCATGCGTGCATACATTTCACGTGTGGGTGGTCCTGGGAATCGAACCCACCTCCCTGGTGTTACAAGAGCCATGCTCTACTAACTGAGCTACAAAGGACCATTGAAAGTAATGCCGGGATTCAATCCGATCATGGGTTATAGGCATTGTGGCTTTTAACTGCAATTTTCCCGCGTTCGCAGGGAACCCATTCACGGTAAACGCTGCATATGTCGGCTCATTCGGAAATTGCCTTCTATAACCCGCAATTGGATTGAATCCCTGCCTAAATGGGATGGCTAGATACCTAACTAACAGACATACTTTTGGTTTAAGTTGGCTTGTTAGGCTCTGCCTTCTCTGGCACAAATTAGGAAGAGCCAATTAGATTACTTTTATTGATCTGAAGATAGTCCTATTTGGTAAAAGACCAAGTATACAGAAGATAGTCCTATTTGGTAAAAGACCAAGTCCATATTATGGCAAGAACAGCTCAAATAAGCAAAGAGAAATTACAGTCCATCATTACTTTAAGACATGAAGGTCAGTCAATCCTGAAAATGTCAAGAACTTTGAAAGTTTCTTCAAGTGCAGTCGCAAAAACCATCAAGCGCTATGATGAAACTGGCTCTCATGAGGACCGCCACAGGAATGGAAGACCCAGAGTTACCTCTGCTGCAGAGGATAAGTTCATTAGAGTTACCAGCCTCAGAAATTGCAGCCCAAATAAATGCTTCACAGAGTTCAAGTAACAGACACATCTCAACATCAACTGTTCAGAGGAGACTGCATGAATCAGGCCCCCCCCCACACACGTTGTCACAACACAACTGATTGGCTCAAACGCATTAAGAAGGAAAGAAATTCCACAAATTAACTTTTAAGAAGGCACACCTGTTAATGGGAATGCATTCCAGGTGACTACCTCATGAAGCTGGTTGAGAGAATGCCAAGAGTGTGCAAAGCTGTCATCAAAGCAAAGGGTGGCTATTTGAAGAATCTCAAATATAAAATATATTTTGATTTGTTTAAAACTTTTTTGGTTACTACATGATTCCATATGTGTTATTTCATAGTTTTGATGTCTTCACTATTATTCTACAATGTAGAAAATAGTAAGAATAAAGAAAAACCCTTGAATGAGTAGATGCTCTAAAACTTTTGACCAGTAGTGTAAGTTTGCATTTGAAACATTAGACAACAAAACCAAAGCATGGATTGCTGTCATACCTTGTCCATAGACTGCTTACAGGGTAAGGAAACCAAGCTACACAAACGTAAACGTTGAAGGTCATATTCTGATTTAAGATACAAGCATAACTGGAACATTATCCTCCACTTATCCTTGCACTTACCCTCCAATTTATTCCAAATTCAAGTTTGAGCAGATATCAAAATGTGTACTAAGTGACTTGGCTAATGAGCTAATTGATAAGAAAACAAAGAAATGTCCCATTAACCCAAGTCTGAGAATAATGAATAAGATTTGATTGTAATTAGTGTTAATGGTAATTACTCTGTTGTTGATGCACTGTAGAACAAACATTGTCTGTCTGCCTTGAAAGGATTTTGATTAATTGTGAACAATGTACATTTCATTACAATATTACTACTGATTTAAGGTAATTGGCTTCCATAATGATTCTGAATATAATCTGAATACTGATGTTAATGTTAGACATTTATTTGTTTATCAAGAGGAAAGTGTTCTGCTAATTTGTGGCGTTACCTTATCATAATCCAAAAAACCCATTCCATACAGCCAGAAGAGGATGGGCCTTCCCTCTGAGCTTGGTTCATATCCAGGTTGCTTCATTCTAATGAGTTTTTCCTTAACAATGTGCTACTGCTTTTCTAGGCCGTTACTGTTTTACAAAATACATTTGATTGATTGATTGATTGACATTCTAAAGGACAGAATGCAGTAGCATGTCCTGTTGAATATTTTTGAATAAATACTGCTTGCATTTTTGTACATCACCAAACTCATTTAGCATCAATACAAGTCATCAATGTAGGGCAATCAACACAGAGAAAGGAGAAAAACACCCAAACATCACCTCTCTCTCTGATAAACTGCCACATTAGCCTGTTAATAAATTAACTTCCCCTTTGGATTATAAGGTAATAGTTTTGGTGTAATTACAATAATTTGCTAATTATTCATGTTGCCGATTTTAATGGGGTCTTTGGTAATACTGGAGAACATTTGTATTCCTTGGTAATGACTGGAAGGCAAGGAGGAAACTGCCACTATTCCTTCTCATGTGAGGATGAAAATTGAAAGGGACGATTTAGATCGAAAGCCTTCTCCTCCGGCCTTGTTTGGCCTGCCAGGTTAGCATGAATGAGTTTATAACGGAGTTTCTAAATGAACAGGGTGTGAAAAGCCACTGATCCATCTTAACGATGTCTGAGTCCCGTGTAGCTCAGTTGGTAGAGCATGGCGCTTGCAACGCCAGTGTTGTGGGTTCGATTCCCACGGGGGGCCAGTATGAAAATGTATGCACTCACTAACTGTAAGTCGCTCTGGAGAAGAGCGTCTGCTAAATGACTAAAATGTAAATGTCTTAAGGATGACAGAAAGCACTGGGAGATTCATATTATGATTAGTTTACTAATAGTGTATTAGCTACATTATAATACACTCAGCTAAACAGGTCCCAGGTCTAAATAAAGATGGTCAACCATACTGTTTCAATATTGTAAAGTATTGCTCTGCATACAACTTTAAATACTCACAAATAAGGTGGCGAGAGCTATTTTTGTTTCCTCTCACAATAATGATTAGTTAAATCAGATGTGTTAGTTCAGGCTCCGTATACACAAAGCCACCTGGCCATATAATCAAATGTATTGTGATCTAAAAGACTAAACTGATCCTAGATCACAATCCTACTCGGACACTTTGTGGCTACGAGCCCTGGACTGACTGTAACAACAACCTATGACACTAAGGCCCTCCACAACCAGAATCAGCCACCCCTGGTCTTGTCTATAATGAGAGAAGATTGTCTCTTCAATGAGAGATGATTGTCTCTTCAAGCTGAGCACTGCCTCCTTTACTACTGTCTTAGGGGAGGGCTACTCTTCTTCTACTGGATCCTTTACTACTGTCTTAGAGGAGGGCTACTCTTCTTCTACACTCTCCTTTACCACTGTCTTAGAGGAGGGCTACTCTTCTTCTACACTCTCCTTTACCACTGTCTTAGAGGAGGGCTACTTTTCTTCTACAGACTCCTTTACTACTAGCCAATGTACAAGGTCAGAATTCCTGAATATCCAATGTGGTTATATCCACATGGTTACTTTGAGCCTGACCCTGAATAGATTGGTTTAACCTTGTTTTACCCCATTTTTACACACACACCAATGTACTACATTTTAGTTATTTAGCAGACGCTCTTATCCAGAGCAACTTACAGGAGCAATTAGGGTTAATTGCCTTGCTCAAGGGCACGTCGACAGATTTTTCACCTAGTCGGCTCGGGGATTCGAACAAGCAGCCTTTCAGTTACTGGCCCAACGCTCTTAACCGCTAGTCTACCTGCTGCCCCACTATTCACACGCACGCACAAATGCACTGACGAACACACACAGACGCAAATAAACACAATAACAGTCTGTCTATGATCTATATCTACTGTATGTTTATTTATATATGTATCTATATATTTACAATGGGAAAACCTTGTTACGAACACATCAGTGTTCTCCAAGCTTATCACTACAGTGCAGAAGGTACCACTGCACCATATTGGCTGAGGAGCCCTGTGAAAGATGGCAGTGTTTTTTTTATAGCTGAATGCACTTCGATTTACTGTAAGGCAAGGCAGTGAACAGAGCGTTTGCTTTGGCAAGATACCAAGTTTTTCTGTACGTTTTTTCTGTTGCAGTGTAAATTCTTACAACAAACACATCATTTCTACATGAGCTCTCACTGTTATTGCAGTCATACTAACTCGTAACACTAATTGTTTAGCATGAAAATAGTAGTTTTTCATCAACTCTATGAAACAGACTTGTGTTATGTGGTAAACACAATGACGCACAGAAATAATTGTTTTATTCTCGTTATAAACAGTGAGGGGAACCAAACATGATAATAACAAAAAAGCAAGCACTGTATAAATATAATAATCTAGGACGTGTTTTCTCTGTCACTAGCTCTGAATAGCAGGAGGAATTTGAAGTGAAAAGCCCCATCATCTGTACAATAGTTCAGTTGTATATCTTTTTGCCCACTATTTGTCATGAAATGCCTCTCTCTCTCTCTCTCTCTCTCTCTCTCTCTCTCTCTCTCTCTCTCTCTCTCTCTCTCTCTCTCTCTCTCTCTAGAATATTTTTATTAAACTAGAAAAATTGACTAAATTCTTTCATCATGGGTGGTTGATTTATATAAATATTCAAGGTGAATGGTATGTACGTGTGCATGTATGCACATGTGTGTGTACATTTCTGTGTGTGTGTCTGTGTGGGACAGAGAGTGTCCTTCAACATTTGAGTATGTCTCTCTGCCTGTCTCTTTCTCTATCTCCATCCCCCCTCCTTCAGTTGACGTTGATACCCTCGTCCAGCTGGTGGGAACGGGCGATAAGCGTGTTGAGCATCATCTGCAGATGCTCCGCCCTCATCTTGCTGATCTCCAGGACCTCCTCATGGTTCACCTTCTCTTCACGGCTGTAGTCCAGGGAGACCTTCACAATGATAATAAAAATACATCAAGATGCTCCTGTACCATACTCAATAACTAGTCAACAGATGACAGAATAGAAATGCTGAGCTGTTCACAGGGTGTGCAGATAAGGTACATACAACGATATACAGCAATAAGAGAAGTCAATCAATACCATGTTGGTGATGAGAGAGAGACCAAAGACCCTCAGGCCACAGTGCTTGGCCACTGTCACCTCTGGGACCGTACTCATGCCTATGGGGTAGAGGAAATGGGGTGGGAGTGGAGACGGGGACAGGAGCAGAGGTTGGCAGAGAGAGGGGTGGGAGGGTGAGGGGAGGGGGGCAGAGAAAAAATTAATGGAAATTGAAAAACATCCAACGGGGGATGTGGGTGGCACTGGGTCATGGGTGTGTGTATGTGTGCGTGTGGAGAGGTGGTTATAGTATGCTGCATCATTAATAACCCCCTCTGTGTATTGCCCCCTGAGATTTGGTCCCATTCCCTGAGCTTTGGTCCTGAACTTTGGTCCCATTCCCACTGTTAGTATTTTATGGGAACACAGGCCAGATCTCACACATCATTAAAACCATGCTAAAAACATGGATACAACGTACACAGGCACATACTGTACGAATGCAAGGACGAAACATGTTTTACAGGCATAACCAAAAAGCATAACATTTCAAAATACTTATTAAACCAAAGGACACACTCAAACACAGCCTCCACTAAGCTGAAACTCAAGCATGGTAAAGAAAAAACACCATATAAGAAATGATGGATTGGCAGGCCTGAATTAGACTCTCACATTAAAGATAACACTCACGGGAGTAATAACGCAATAGGTCACCAAAACAAGGAACCAAAATGGCTTTGCTTTGTCATCGCTTGGCTACAACAACAACAATCTCTTAAGGTAATAAGCCGGCAAAATACATGTTCTTAGGGAGAGTGGATAATGAAAGAGGTCATGCATTAGTTCCGCCCACTGTACATTGTTACGGATATTTGTGTTTTATTTTGATCCTGGATCAAATCATCAGACCAATTAGCATCACAGCATGTAGCAGCCTGTTGGTCTATCTGTTGACCTAATCGCTAAGCTAATTAGCATGAGTCGGCTCTGTTAGCAGAGCTAGCACCATCATTTATTAACGAGCTCAGCAGGGTTTTTTTTATGAGGGAGGTCCAATTAGAGCAGTGTTAATGAACTACAAAGGGGAAAAGGAGAGTGAGCAAGCCTCGTCTGTGTTTATATTGCCGTTAAACCGTGTTGTGGGCTGGTGGTCACTTGGATCTCTGACAAAAGATCCCCTTCCTGAGTTGATGCTTGATCTTGATCCAGCATTTTGAAACACAAGTTGTATTAAATATCTAGTTATTGTCCCTTTAAACTTAAATTGAACCATTTCCTAAAATTAACTGTAATTTGTTGCTCGAGTCATAGCCAGTTCTGGTGATGAAAACCTGTTTGTGGTTGTAGCCGTAGGCCTGTGTTGTCTCGACTCACCCACAGAGTCGCACCCCAGGACCTGTAACATGCGTGCCTCAGCGATGGTCTCGAAGTTGGGCCCGCTCACCATGCAGTACACCCCTTCCCGCACAAAGTTGGTATAGTCCAGCTCATGACTGATATCCAGAGCTAGCTTCCTCAGGTCCTTACTGTAGGCATCTGACATGCAGGGGAACCGGATCCCAAACCTGGAGCAGAGCACAGCCAATCAATACTGGTTTATCGATGGGACATATGGAGCAAATACTATTGCAATGCATCGCTCCTAATCTACCAATAATCTGCTACAATTAATAATATGAATAATACTGTAATATAATACAGTAATATGATAGTATACAGAGAATACAGGCAACTGCCAACATAAAGGAAACACCAACATAAAGTGTATAAATAGGGCATTGAGCCACCACGAGCCAGAACAGCGTCAATGCACCTTGGCATAGATTCTACAAGTGTCTGGAACTCTATTGGAGGGATGCGACACCATTCTTCCACGAGAAATTCAATCATTTGGTGTTTTGTTGATGGTGGTGGAAAACGCTGTCTCAGGCACCGTTCAATTGGGTTGAGATCTGATGACTGAGACGGCCATGACATATGATTTACATTGTTTTCATGCTCATCAAACCATTCAGTGACCGACCACTCGTGCCCGGTGGATGGGGGCATTGTCATCCTATTGGGGCAGAGCCATGGTAGCCAAAATAATAGCCTGCCCAGCATTTTTATACATGACCCTCAGCATGATGGGATGTTATCTGCTTAATTAACTCAGAAACCACACCTGTGTGGAAGCACCTGCTTTCAATATACTTTGTATTCCTCATTTACTCAAGCGTTTCCATTATGTTGGCAGTTACCTGTAGCTCTCTGAGCACAATGCTTGGAAATCACTTTACTAGTCGACATACAATATATTTGTCATTAATCTACAACCTCCTAGCTGTAAAGGGAAAATATGTATTACAGGTTCCATGTAACCTAATGAGCTAGATAGATCACCTGAAGAGTATGTATTTCTTCCCCTCTCCCTCTCCCTCTCCCTCTCCCTCTCCCTCTCCCTGCTTCCTCTCCCTCTCCCTCTCCCTCTCCCTCTCCCTCTCTCTTTTTCTTCTCCCTCTCCTCTCCCTCTCCCTCTCCTCTCCCTGCTTCCTCTCCCTCTCCCTCTCCTTCCTCTCCCTCTCCCTGCTTCCTCTCCTCTCCCTCTCCCTCTCCCTCTCCCTCTCCCTCTCCCTCTCCCTCTCCCTCTCCCTCTCCCTCTCCCTGCTTCCTCTCCCTCTCCCTCTCCCTCTCCCTCTCCCTCTCCCTCTCCCTCTCCCTCTCCCTCTCCCTCTCCCTCTCCCTCTCCCCCTGCTTCCTCTTCCTGGGAGTATTTCAGTTCTCTCACTGACTGCAACCCTCTCTCTTTCCTTCTCTCCTCCCACCTTTGTGTTTCAGACTATACTACATTTTTCACCCTCTCTCCCTGACTCTCCCTCTCTCCCTGACTCTCCCTCCACCACTTCCACTCTCCCCCACCCCCCACC
Organism: Coregonus clupeaformis; assembly: GCF_020615455.1. NCBI lineage: Eukaryota > Metazoa > Chordata > Actinopteri > Salmoniformes > Salmonidae > Coregonus > Coregonus clupeaformis. The sequence goes on along the minus strand of NW_025534205.1, from coordinate 232,417 downwards.
CCTCTCTCCGTCCCTCTTCCCTGCCTCTCTCCATCTCTCTGCCTGTATCGTTCATCATTGGAGCTGCACAGTTGGTGCCGTGCCCTCCCCCACCCCTCCCCCTCTCTCCTTACCTCCCCCTCTCTACCCGTCTCCCCTTTCTTCCCTCAATCTTTCTGTCTCCCTGTCTCTGGTTGTACCGTTCATCATTGGGGCCGCACAGAGGGTGCTGGCCGGCGAAGCCTGGCAGATTAATATGGTCCTTAATGAGCATGATGTCGCCCACTTTGAAGTCCGGACACAGGCCCCCTGAGGCATTAGTCACAATGAGGGTCTCCACACCCAACAGCTTGAAGATCCGCACCGGGAATGTGACCTGGGTGAGAAGAGGAGGGAGATGGAGCGGGAGAGGAGATAAATATAGGTGGAAAGAGAGTCAGAGAGAGAAAGCAAGATAAATATATAAGTATAGAGGAGGGGAGGAGAAAGGAGTGGACGAGTGAACAGGAAAAGGGAGTTAGAGAGAAAGGGAGGGAGAGATAAATAGAGAAGAGAGGAAAGGAGGGGAGAGGTGAGGAGAATGTTACAAACACTTTATTGTACCATTAAGGGGAAGATGAGAAATTAGACATAAAATGTTTGTATTATTCTCTGACCTCTCTTGGACCATTCTTGGTCCAGCACTAATAATACACAAGATGATGTGCATACAATCTGCAACAAGCATGCAACCACAACTTGTAACTCTGTCACACTCACTTCTCTTTGGGGGGTTTATGAATTCAGGATCTTGATATAGAAATGCCAAATAGGGTACAGATGTAGGATCTTAATTTGATCACTGTGTTGCAGGAGAACTTTACTGAAATGCAGGAAATGTTTAACTTGTAGTGTATTTGAGTGCTGCAATAAATATATTTTTATTTAAGATCATTCACCAGAGTGCTGTCCTATTTTTGTTCTTTGCATTAAATATAATCCACATAAGAATTTAAATGCCTTGTTATTTTCCTGCTGTAGCAAACTGTATCAAATTAAGATCCTACATGTAAGTCAGACCAGCAACATCCATAAACAGTGTGTGAGTGTACAGTGACTCATGAAAATGCACATTTCTGTCAGCTTGCAAGCTAGGAGTGGCAATTGGTGAATATATTAATGCCAGATCACCTTTCTAGCCTCCCTCCCTCCATGTCTGTCCTTGCCTCACCTGCCATGTGTATTTGGGTGTGGCATAGGATATGTGATGTTTTTGTGTGTATACATGTTTATCTTAATTAAACATGCATGCCAATAACACTCAGCAGGCTCCAATAACAGCCACTATACAATACAGAATTAGCGCCAAGGCTAACTCCAGCTGCATGCTAGCAGTTTGTATGAAAGGCACCACTCACAGAGAGAGAGTAGGTCAGGGAGGGCTAACGAAGCAAGCCAGCTAATTAACCTTGCCATGCATCTCCTACCGACACACTGAGAGGAGAGATAACAGCTCACACCCTGATTACAAATCAGGGGGGAGGGAGGGAGAGAGCACTTGTGTGAGTGTGTGTGCGATTCCACAAAGCAAAACCATATTGCTTTTCTGCTATGTACCAGGCACTTGATGTAAAAAAAAACATTAATAAAAAAGTGTATCATAAAATATAGGAGTATGAAAAGGGAGATATACAATTGGTGGCAAAATTGGTATCAAACTAGTAGCATCACCACTCCTTCTAGATATTGACTGAGAATTCTCGCTGCAACATGTCTGTATTTGTTTTGTCTTTACCTAAACTCTTGTGAGAGTGGTGTGATGTTGGTGTCGGAGGTGTCAGATACAATGACTCATGGATGTGTCCCTGGGCTGATGGAGTGTATGGACACCCTGGTGTCCCTGTCACACATACTGGACTGCTGTCTGATAATGTTGGGAAAGAAAGGGAGCAGAACAGGGAAGACATGGAGAGGTGTGTGGAGATGAGAGTGGAGAGTGTGAGATTGTGTGGTGGTGGTGGTTAAGAAAGAGAGAGAGAAAAGAAGGGAGAGAATGGGAGAAAGAGACAGGGAGAAAGACAAAGAGACAGACAGAGAGCGGGCAGATGGCAGGATGAAACCACAGCTGTATCGGTTGCATGTGCTCTGGTAAATTTAGCAGAAATCGATTTGTCGCCTTGTCTGGTGTACTGAGCCATAGGAAAGCGGTCCAACATCCACTTTAATCACACCTGTTCTTCTCTAACACCTTACACGTTGTGCTGCATGCTCAGTCAGCCCTCAAGATAGGAAACCTATCTACCGTGACTAGGGTTGCAAAGCTACCGGTAATTTACCAAAGTTACTGGAATTTTCTGTAATTTTGTTAATTAACAGAAAATGTACTGTAACTTTGGTATTTTATACTTGAATACATTATTTTTTTTAAAATTCATATAAAGTATTCATTTATTATATCGGTGTCCATATTGTCCATGAGTTTCTAGTAGATAGACCATATGGTTCAAGAGAAAATAGCCAAATTAATGAAAAAGCATCTAATCAACAATGGCATTATTTTCAATGAAGTCTGCAACTCTTCCAACTATTTACTTTTTTCACAACTGCAACCAGTTTGACGGCAACACATTGACAACAAATACATATTGACATAGTAAAATAAATAAACGTTTGTAAAAAATATATAAATGATATTTCATGCTGAAACCCTCATATTAAATACCAATTGTATTCACTACATTTTTAAATTTTTGTCATTTAGCAGACACTCTTATCCAGAGCGACTTACAGTAAGTAGTAAATACATAAATGTTCGTACTTTTTCGTACTGGTCCCCCATGGGAATCGAACCCACAACCCATGCTCTACCCACTGAGCCACACTTGACACTAAGTTCATGGTTTATATTTAAGATAATGTTTACAGCTTTGTCATTCAATTGTTTTTTAAATTGTAAAATCTTATGTGATATGGCCACACAGAGGGCCAGAGATTGTTACAGACACCTTTGATAATCTGAAGTACCCAAAAGTGCCACTAGATGTCTTGTGATAGATTACATAACATCCTTGAAAGATACCAAAATTCTGGTAGTTTAATGGTAAACGTAGAAAGTTCACAGTAATATACTGTCTCTTTGCAACCCTAACCGTGACAGTGCTCACCTATGGGCTGCATCTCAACAGTGTAAAGTTACTTCCTCTCCTTTTGATCCTCTCATACATCTACTCTGATCTGAACAGAATTGACAGGTGAATTGAGAAACAGCCCATAGGTGATAAGCCATTGATCTAGAGGGCATAATTTGGTCTGTCGTTCTCTCTCTCTCCCTATAAACTGTCACCAAAGCCTCTTGCGGTGTAAGATACTTCTGAATGTCCAATGGCGAGGCTGCAACCTAAGCCCTCCTCTGTGGTCACAGTCAATGAGAACATGATAACATGTCTACTGTCTAGGACCTGGGAGGTAGAGATGCTGCTTCCATATCTCATCATAATTACACATCTTTAGACTGTCTCCTGCTGTTCTCATAGACTGTTATATAATATGTCTATACTTTCGCTGTCCAATGCAATCTAGGTCAATAGGAACAAATTATTGTCTGGAATATTCAGAATCAAGGATGAGAATGAGCAATGTCTTTTTTTTTTTACTAGTGCTATTGATTGACAGGTACAATGTGGTGACCCTAAGTGAAAGCCCAAAAAGCCTGTGCATCACTAATGTGCCGGTGTCCGGCAGCCATGATGGTTGACTCTAATACATCATGTCATGTTGTCAAAGTCACAATTGCTCTGAGAATTCCCCTCGCCACTCCGGACAACAGAAGATTCCATAGCAATTTACCAAGGGTAACAAGGGTCTAGAGCAGGGTTGCCCAACCCTGTTCCTGGAGAGCTACCCTCCTGTAGGTTTTCGCTCCAACCCCAGGTGTTACTAACCTGATTAATCTTATCAACCTTGCTAATTATTAGAATCAGGTGTGCTAGATTAGGGTTGTAGCAAAAACCTACAGGACGGTAGCTCTCCAGGAACAGGGTTGGGCAGACCTGGTCTAGAGGGTCTAGAGAGGGTTGCATTTATGCTGTCTTAATCAAAACAGTGTAAGGAAAGGACTCATTTAACTCTGGAGTGACATCATATATATGCAGTGCTACAACTGATTGACTGGTTGACTGGGGCTGTAAGTCGTGACCAAGCAAAAACCTACATATAGAAAGTTGCTGCTAACAAGACAAGTGTCACAACACAGGTGCCATAAACGCCTGCTGGTACATACCTCTCATCCACTCACCATTTGGCCCAACATCCTTACAAGCTGTTTGAGAAAATGGCTTCATTCTTAAATTACATTTCTTTGTACTAGTTTCTGAAAAATACTACATTTCATTGGCATTTTGTTCAATTCACACCGAATGACCCAACAATGACCTCATTGCTGCAAGGGATATTTTTAAGAAACAGGGCCCAGATCAGTGGCGACCCTGTCCTAAACTTTGTTTGTTAAAATATACAGCCTTGTGCAGAGTCAGCAGTTCCCTGATTGTGACAGATAAAGTTAATGGGCCAAGGCCGGAGCTGCCAGCCTCTCTCGGTTATACAAATAGGAGGAATGCTCCATCAGTTAACATGACCTTGCTGAGCCACAATGGAGAGTGTTTAGCATAGCGTTCCAAAAGAAAGGACCCATTTAGTTTGACTCTTTTCCTTCTTTATGATGGCTAATATAAGTAAAGCGCACACACTGGTGATTAATATTTCAAAACATCCGGTCTCGCCGTAACAGGAATGTGTAAGGGTTATAGATGAGCAGAGACTGGGTTGAATGTGATGTTTCCCTGATCTCAAAGGGTAGAGCAGCAAGGTAAAAGAGTAGAAACAGTAGTAGTGTAAAGCAAATGTCAATGTTGGATGTTTAAAATGTGGCCTATACCAAAATAATATAGATGGATATGTGTAACATTTCAAGGTCTTCATCATGGTACTGGGAGTCTCCAAATGTATGTGGTCCTTTGTAGCTGATTTTGTAGCTCAGTTGGTGAACATGAATCTTGTAATGTCAGGGTAGTAGGTTCGATTCCTGGGACCACCCATATATGTAAAGTGTATGCCCGCATGACTGTAATTCGCTTTGGATAATAGCATCTACTAAATGGCATATATTATTATATTATTACCTGTTCATCGGTCAGACACTGTATTTGGACTTACCTTACAGAGTGAATAGCCCTCGTAGAGATGGAATCTTCCCTGCATGAAGACGCAGGATTTGCCTTTTAGAATACCAAACACCAGACACCCCTCATGACCCGGGACTGCGAGAGACACAGAACACAAGCATATTCTGTCACAGGAGGTTAGCGATACAGCATGTCTCATGTAGGGTTAGAAAATACAAACTGTGAATTGATGTTTTATTCATGTTTCATTTCACAGAAGATGTCTGATTTGTGTTGTTCATACTGCTGTATTGAAATACGCTCTGCATGGACCACTGTGTACATACAGTGGGGAAAGAAAGTATTTAGTCAGCCACCAATTGTGCAAGTTCTCCCACTTAAAAAGATGAGAGAGGCCTGCAATTTTCATCATAGGTACACGTCAACTATGACAGACAAAATGAGAAAAAAAAATCCAGAAAATCACATTGTAGGATTTTTTATGAATTTATTTGCAAATTATGGTGGAAAATAAGTATTTGGTCAATAACAAAAGTTTCTCAATACTTTGTTATATACCCTTTGTTGGCAATGACACAGGTCAAACGTTTTCTGTAAGTCTTCACAAGGTTTTCACACACTGTTGCTGGTATTTTGGCCCATTCCTCCATGCAGATCTCCTCTAGAGCAGTGATGTTTTGGGGCTGTCGCTGGGCAACACGGACTTTCAACTCCTCCAAATATTTTCTATGGGGTTGAGATCTGGAGACTGGCTAGGCCACTCCAGGACCTTGAAATGCTTCTTACGAAGCTTACACTCCTTCGTTGTCCGGGCGGTGTGTTTGGGATCATTGTCATGCTGAAAGACCCAGCCATGCGTTTCATCTTCAATGCCCTTGCTGATGGAAGGAGGTTTTCACTCAAAATCTCACGATACATGGCCCCATTCATTCTTTCCTTTACACGGATCAGTCGTCCTGGTCCCTTTGCAGAATAACAGCCCCAAAGCATGATGTTTCCACCCCCCATGCTTCACAGTAGGTATGGTGTTCTTTGGATGCAACTCAGCATTCTTTGTCCTCCAAACACGATCCGAGTTGAGTTTTTACCAAAAAGTTCTATTTTGGTTTCATCTGACCATATGACATTCTCCCAATCCTCTTCTGGATCATCCAAATGCACTCTAGCAAACTTCGGACGGGCCTGGACATGTACTGGCTTAAGCAGGGGGACACGTCTGGCACTGCAGGATTTGAGTCCCTGGCGGCGTAGTGTGTTACTGATGGTAGGCTTTGTTACTTTGGTCCCAGCTCTCTGCAGGTCATTCACTAGGTCCCCCCGTGTGGTTCTGGGATCTTTGCTCACCGTTCTTGTGATCATTTTGATTCCCACGGGGTGAGATCTTGCGTGGAGCCCCAGATCGAGGGAGATTATCAGTGGTCTTGTATGTCTTCCATTTCCTAATAATTGCTCCCACAGTTGATTTCTTCAAACCAAGCTGCTTACCTATTGCAGATTCAGTCTTCCCAGCCTGGTGCAGGTCTACAATTTTGTTTCTGGTGTCCTTTGACAGCGCTTTGGTCTTGGCCATAGTGGAGTTTGGGAGTGTGACTGTTTGAGGTTGTGGACAGGTATCTTTTATACTGATAACAAGTTCAAACAGGTGCCATTAATACAGGTAAAGAGTGGAGGACAGAGGAGCCTCTTAAAGAAGAAGTTACAGGTCTGTGAGAGCCAGAAATCTTGCTTGTTTGTAGGTGACCAAATACTTATTTTCCACCATAATTTGCAAATAAATTCATTAAAAATCCTACAATGTGATTTTCTGGATTTTTTTTCCTAAATTTGTCTGTCATAGTTGACGTGTACCTATGATGAAAATTACAGGCCTCTCTCATCTTTTTAAGTGGGAGAACTTGCACAATTGGTGGCTGACTAAATACTTTTTTTCCCCACTGTACATACAATGGGACCTACCCTCCATATGCTGTAGTAGATACTCAAAATGCATGGTTATGGAATATGAATGAGATAAGTGTGTTTGCAGTTGAAAATAAATAATAGAACAGATCACAAAGCCTATACTTAAGCAATAAGGCCCGAGGAGGTGTGGTATGTGACCAATATACCACGGCTAAGGGCTGTTCTTATGCACGACGCAATGCAGAGTGCCTGGATACAGCCATTATCCATGGTATGTTGGCCATATACCACAAATCCCTGGGGTGCCTTATTGCTATTATAAACTGGTTACCAATGTAATTAGAACAGTAAAAACAAATGTTTTTGTCAATCAGCATTCAGGGCTTGAACCACCCAGTTTATAATGTCACATAGATCACACATAGACTATATACAGTGCATTTGGAAAGTATTCAGACCCATTGACTTTTTCCACATTTTGTTACGTTACAGCCTTACTCTAAAATGGATTAAATTGTTTTTTCCCCTCAACAATCTACACACAGTATCCCATAATAACAATGCAAAAACAGGTTTTTTGACATTTTTGCAAAAAAACTACAAAAACAAGAACGTTTATATAAAATTTACATAAGTATCCCGACCCTTCACTCAGTACTTTATTGAAGCGCCTTTGGTAGCGATTACAGCCTCAAGTCTTCTTGTGTATGACGCTACAAGCTTGGCACACTTGTATTTGGGGAGTTTCTCCCATTCTTCTCTGCAGATCCTCTCAAGCTCTGTCAGGTTGGATGGGGAGCGTGTCGCTGCACAGGTATTTTCAGGTCTCTCCAGAGATGTTTGATCGGGTTCATGTCCGGGCTCTGGCTGGACCACTCAAGGACATTCAGAGACTTGTCCTGAAGCCACTCCTGCGTTGTCTTGGCTGTGTGCTTAGGGTTGTTGTCCTGTTGGAAGGTGAACCCTTCACCCCAGTCTGAGGTCCTGAGCGCTCTGGAGCAGGTTTTCATCAAGGATCTCTCTGTACTTTGCGCCGTTCATCTTTCCCTCGATCCTGATTAGTTTCCCAGTCCCTGCCGCTGAAAAACATCCCCGCAGCATGATGCTGCTACCACCATGCTTTACCGTAGGGATTGTGCCAGGTTTCCTCCAGACATGACGCTTGGCATTCAGGCCAAAGAGTTCCATCTTGGTTTCATCAGACCAGAGAATTTTGTTTCTCATGGTCTGAGAGTCCTTTAGGTGCCTTTTAACAAACTCCAAGTGGGCTGTCATGTGCCTTTTACTGAGGAGTGGCTTCCGTCTGGCCACTCTACCATAAAGGCCTGATTGATGGAGTGCTGCAGAGATGGTTGACCTTATGGAAGGTTCTCCCATCTCCACAGAGGAACTCTGGTGCTCTGTCAGTGACCATCGGGTTCTTGGTCACCTCCCTGACCAAGGCCCTTCTCCCCCGATTGCTCAGTTTGGACGGGCGGCCAGCTCTAGGAAGAGTCTTGGTGGTTCCAAACTTCCATTTAAGAATGATGGAGGCGACTGTGTTCTTGGGGACCTTCAATGCTGCAGAAATGTTGGGGTACCCTTCCCCAGATCTGTGCATCAACACAATCCTGTCTCGGAGCTCTACAGACAATTCCTTCAACCTCATGGCCTGTTTCTTACTCTGACATGCACTGTCAACTGTGGGACCTTATATAGACAGGTGTGTGCCTTTCCAAATCATGTCCAATCAATTGAATTTACCACAGGTGGACTCCAATCAAGTTTTAGAAACATCTCAAGGATTATCAATGGAAGGATGCACCTGAGCACAATTTCGAGTCTCATAGGAAAGGGTCTGAATACTTATGTAAATAAGGTATTTCTGTTTTTTATTTTGAATACATTTGCAAAGATTTTCGCTTTGTCATTATGGGGTATTGTGTGTAGATTGATGAGGAACATTTTTAATTTGATCCATTTTAGAATAAGGCCTTAAAATAACAAAATGTGGAAAAGGTAAAGGGGTCTGAATACTTTCCGAATGCACTGTAATACTCAGGAGAGCATGCAGTGTAGGAACAGTATCTGTGCTATTGAAATATGAGTGTAAGTCATCCACAGTCAAATGTCAACTGTAACTGTCTGTTTAGTACCCTTCTTTATAGTGGGGATGATGGCTGAGACTACAGCAGAGTTATGTTTGGTGGTGTGGAGATTATGTTCATTTGACCCTGAGTTTTGTCAGAGACGATTTGTTGAAAAGTGTTGCGTAGTGAGTTAGGACCTGAATAATTACAACACTGACTTTCTTCTCTTCTGTCAGAGATTGATGGATGGCAGAGGGAAGTTTAGGGGCAGGATGGTGCCAGTTATTACTCATTCCATTGAAGTTACTTCAGAATCCATTCCATTGCTGCATTAACTTGTTTTAATGAGTGTAACTGGATGTCATTTTATAAAGATTTGGTGTGAGTGACCAAGCAAATAATGTATTTCTAAGGATTCACTATCGTACTGGTTATCTAAGCCTTTATTTGGATACTGCTATGTGTTATGTTTTTTGGATTTGATTTAATCTGGCCCTATGTTTTTAAATGTTATCGGATAGGCAAAAAAACTGTATTTGTTTGCTGTTACAGGTTCCCACAGCATAGCACCTGTTCACAGGCAAACAACAATATTTGTACTGTCTGAAATCACACTCATTTAGAATGTTTGCGAATCATTTTGCTCTCCATGTAATTGACCAAAACGAGAAGGCTAGTGCTGCACTGAACATCGATTAGTGTTTTCAATGGGCTTCTCTCTGACAAGCTTAAATTAACTAGAAGATAATGGGGAAGACTGCAACACAAACCAAACCTGAATTGAAGGTAATTAAAAAAATGTCAGCTCTGTCTAATGAAGGCAACATGGTCAAAGAATGTTAATTCAAGGCTTCTCAATTGTTTATTCATGATGGTATTGTTGTCCAAAGACACAAAAAAAGCTGGTTACTAGACAGGAGGCTATGGTTTTTCTGCAAAGACAAAGACCCACCTTACTCTAATGATAATAGGAAAAGGAACATTTGAGCACTTATGAAGACATTTTATATTCACCTCCACATGATGAATATTTAAATATGTCCATGAGATCATAATAAGAATTCCATGTGGCAGATATTAGGGCCTATTTTTACTCAAGTTATAATATTTTATTCATGGGGCGTAGTTATTCATTCTTGGTTCATTTTCCCGCTAGCTGGTTATGATTTGTTAAGCCTTGCAACATTTTGACAAATACACACAGAAATCCCAAATGCATTTCAGCATGTAAATAATAAACTACTTAGCTGCAATGGTGTGTCAGCGGAATCATTGAGGAAAATGTAAATTCCTCTGCTGTGCAGGCATAATTAAGAGCACTACACAGGTTCACCTGTTTGCTGGGTAGAGACTACATTACACTATCATTAGTCTCATATCAATATTATCATGACACATTATATGTTTGTGACAGTGACGTCATCTCACCTGTGCTGACGGGGAAGTTGGGGATATCTGCGTAAGGGAAGGTCTGTTTGTTGGTAACACCGTCGGCGAGAAGGCCCAGGCCAGAGCCACACACAACTGCGATCTTAGGCCTGTGTCTCGTCCGGCTCAGAAGCCATTCTGTCGTCTGATTGTAGTCTTCAAAAGAGCAACAGCTAGGAGAGATGACACTCATGTAATTATTTTGAAATGGACTGCCTGACTACACACCATGTAGAGCAGGGGTCGGCAACAGGTGGCCCACGGGCCAAAACCGGCCCGCAAATCTGTTTTTTGGGGGGGATTTTAATTTTTGGTCAAAGAATCACCAGGAATTCAGCAAAACATTTGTTTAATTTAGGAAATCTGTTCCCAAGCATTCCCACAAATAAGAAAAGAGACGTGATCGTGTCTCCATGTAATCAAGGCATGAAATGATTGTTATTTTCAAATACAAATCTAGTTTTGGGCTTAGTTGTGGTCAATTTGCAGTGCATAAATTATTTTAATTATGTTCTGGCCCCCCAACCATCCGCTCCGATAAAAATGGCCCACGGCTGAATCTAGTTGCCTACCCCTGATGTAGAGACAGAGGCTTAATTCCAAATTAACCCCTTGTCCCTACCACTCCAAATGTAATGTGGATATGAAAGGATTAGGTATGAGCAATATGGTAATAGTTCCACCTTACCTTCTGATAGACTATGTGAATCTTTTTTTGCCATATTATGTAACACCTTCTATATCCCTTTCAGAACAAGTCCCTAGGTGGTAGTGACAAGCAGTCAATTTTGAATTGGGCAATTAAGTGAATTGGGCAACGGAGTAAGGTATTGCTCAACTTTATCATTGGTTAGATAGAACTAAAACACACTTGCAATAGATGAAGAAGATACTGACTGTATCCTTCTAGGAACAATATTCTTTATCATCGAAAATGATGCACGGTAGATGAGATAACATATCTACTTACATCTTTGTTTACAGTGCCTTCAGGAAGTATTTATACCCCTTGACTTATTCCACATTTTGTTGTGTTACAGCCTGATATAATTCAGCCAAAAATAATTCTCAACCATCTACACACAATAACCCATAATGTGGTCCTCTGTGGCTCAATTGGTAGAGCATGGTGCTTGTAACGCCAGGGTAGTGGGTTCGATCCCCGGGACCACCCATACGTAAAAATGTATGCACTCATGACTGTAAGTCGCTTTGGATAAAAGCGTCTGCTAAATGGCATATTATTATTATTATTATGACGAAGTGAAATGTTTGATAATTTATTGACAATTAAATACAGAAATATCTCATTTACATAAGTATTCACACCCCAGAGGAAGGCCCAGAAAATTGTCAAAGACTCCAGTTACCAAAGTCATAGACTGTTCTCTCTGCTACCGCATGACAAGCAGTACCGGAGCGCCAAGTCTAGGTCCAAAAGGCTCCTTAACAGCTTCTACCCCCAAGCAATAAGACTGCTGAACAATTAATCAAATGCCCCCCTTTGTTTTTACACTGCTGCTACTCGCTGTTTATTATCTATGCATAGTCACTTTACCCCTCCTACATGTACAAATTACCTTGACTAACCTGTACCCCCGCACATTGACTCGGTACCGGTGCCCCCTGTATACAGCCTTGTTATTGTTATTTTATTGTGTTACTTTTTATTTTATTTTTTACTTTCGTTTATTTAGTAAATATTTTCTTAACTCTATTTCTTGAACTGCATTGTTGGTTAAGGGCTTGTAAGTAAGCATTTCACGGTAAGGTCTACACCTGTTGTATTCGGCGCATGTGAAAAATAATATTTGATTTGATTTGAGTCAATACCTTATAGAAGCACCTTCGGCAGCGATTACAGCTGTGAGTCTTTCTGGGTAAGTCTCTAAGAGCTTTGAACAGTGAATTTGCTTAGCAATTTTTTTTGCAGTATTACTTTAGTGCCTTGTTTTGGAATATTTATATTCTGTATAGGCTTCCTTCTTTTCTCTCTGTCAGTTAGGTTAGTATTGTGGAGTAACTACAATGTTGTTGATCTATCCTCAGTTTTCTCCTTTCACAGCCATTAAACTCTGAAACTATTTTAGTCATGGTGAAATCCCTGAGCGGTTTCCTTCCTCTCCGGCAACTTAGGAAGGACGCTTGTATCTTTGTAGTGACTGGGTGTATTGATACACCATCCACCAATAGGTGCCATTCTTTGCGAGGCATTGGAAAACCTCGCTGGTCTTTGTGGTTGAATCTGTGTTTGAAATTCACTGCTCAACTGAGGGACCTTACAGATAATTGTATGTGTCGGGTACAGAGATAAGGTAGTCATTAAAAAATCATGTTAAACGCTAGTATTACACAAAAAGTGAGTCCATTCAACTTATTATGTGACTTGTTAAGCACATTTGTACTCCTGAACTTATTTAGGCTTGCCATAACAAAGGGGTTGAATACTTATTGACTCAAGACATTTCAGCTTTTCATTTTCTATTAATTTGTAAAAATGTCTAAAAACACAAATCCACTTTGACATTATGGGATATTGTGTGTAGACCAGTGACACAAACTCTCAATGTAATCTATTTTAAATTCAGGCTGTAACACAACAAAATGTGGAAAAAGTCGAGGGGTGTGAATACTTTCTGAAGGCACTGTATATCCAAAGTATATACCTAAGGTTATATTGTGTAAGACAACTTATAAGAAGCCTTGGTAAAGGTTCTATGGTGTTATAAAATATTATCTTTTGACGGGGGACATAAAATCAAAGTAAGAGAAAATACCTATTACATTTCACACAAACTTTATGGATGTTGTCTTTTTATGTATAAATATCAAATTAGAAGTGCACACCTTATTACAAGTTACAACGCAACAAATCCGAATAGCGAACAGTTTAGTTTTCCTTCATTATGATCAAACAGGAATAACTCCAACTAATAAACCAATGGAGGCATGGGAGGAATGACTGAAATAAGTGAGGAGATCTCACTGCTCTTCTGAAATGGGGTGCCTGACCTGAGGAAACATATTCAAAGCAATTGTTCCACAGATTGTCAACCCCTGAGTGGTATTTTAACATAGCCTGTTTCCAATTGAAATCCGATTTAGCCTCTTGGATTCATTGAGTGCACAGCATGTGACCTGACTTGTAAGTTGTTCTGATATAGGCCCCCTCGGAATGTGTGTGTATTCAAAAGCAAGACTGAATAATAAATATCATATCCTGCTAACCTGCAGTCTATGTCTCTCTGTGACTGTTTATTCCTCTCAGATTCAAATTTTCAAATGTTCCTTAGTAAGTCCCTCATAAAGCCTTTATAACTGCTAGTATGTTTGTTTTAAAGAAACATATTGAATATATGTAACAATTCCATTTTTGTTTAATAATTTATGGGAAACAAATCGAAATGTGTGTATTCACTGTCATCCCTGCATCAAAGTTGTGCTTATGCTTAGTAAACCAATCAATTTAACTGGAAATATTGTCTGATGTGTGAAATATGAAGAAAATAACATTTACCATTCTGTACTTCCTTTGGTATGCATGATCCACAAACAGGTCTGGCAGGTGCAGTCTGGTGGAGAGTTTAGAAATAATCAAAGCTGGCAACGATAGATAGAGTTAAGAGATAGCATGAGGGAGTGAGATAGTGCCACTCAACCTTGTGTGTGGAACCTTTTCATTGGTTGATTTTGAGGTGGGAGATAGTGTGGGATATATTCTTGGATTCCTGGAGAAAAAAACGTGCCGAGTCACATGGAGATGTCTCCCACGTCCTCGTGGGATGCAAAGGTTCGATGTGACAAGGGTACAAGCAAATAGTTACAGGGTTTCCCAATGTTCTTTTACCTATTTGAAGTCACGTTCATAGTGAAAGTACATTTGTTTAACAAATCGGAAATGACCTTACTACAATACTCACTAACAAATATTAAGTAAATATGTCTAACTTATTTGATATCAGTTTAAGCAATATCACTAATGGGTTGTTTATTACAGCATAGGATTATTAATTGCTGTTATTTGTGAAATGGGGCAAAACAATATTAATTCAGGTGGCCAAAGGTGGGTTGGTGGGGACATCTCTGGGTAAATGTCTGGTGTCCGTCACCATATGCCACTATCATCCTAGTCAGCTGGTGTCTGTGACCCTTGACCTTTCATTCTGCTAACACCTCCACATTTCTTCAGACACATCTGGCTCCCAACCACACATAGCATGAACTTTGCGTGAGAGAGAGGTGTGCACATAGCACACAACCATATTTTGACTAGATAGTGTTGATGCCCTGAGTTCAAGGTAAAACCAGTCAATGAGTAACATTAGGTTACATAACATTATATGATGCACTCTTACATGAGGGTTACTAAGGAACTGAACAAATCTACAGGATTCCAAGGTACAGACACATTTCCAAAACATTTGATGTTTGATTATTGAGTAGAAAGGTATGGGTTCAGTAAAAACTTGTGTATAGTATTTAGTAAATCATTAGTTATAAAGAATGCTAAACAGCTAGTGGCAGGAGTAGGTATTACAGGGGATTTACATCGATCAGGATTCAGGACTTATCATCTACATTTTACATTTCAGTCATTTAGCAGATGCTCTTATCCAGAGCGACTTCCAATTAGTGAGTGCATACATTTTTCATACTGGCCCCCCGTGGGAAACGAACCCACAACCCTTGCGTTGCAAGCACCATGCTCTACCAACTGAGCTACAGGAGGACATTGAATTAGACAGTTTGCCTTGCTGGGATATGAAAGGAGTGCACTGATATGGTTATTACAGTCATTAACATACCTTTAATTATTGCTCCCTGTAGGTTGTGGTTGACTTTAGTACTGTGCCAGATTTGGTCTATGGAGGGGAATCCAGACAGCTGATTATCCTGATGAAAACCCAACAGATGCTGTGTGTGTGTGTGTGTGTGTGTGTGTGTGCATGCCATGTTCATTGTGTATGATTTTGGATGAGCCGTGGGATAACCTAACTCTACTCTCAAGGACGATTGCGTTGTCACAATGTGTTCTCTATCCAGCTCACTCTCTCTAAGCTTCTCTCTAAGCTCTCTCAAATAGTTTTTTGGGGGAGTACATTTGTTTAATCATGGAATTTCATACTATGCTTTATTTGAATTAATGTTAGATGTGCAGAAATCTGACAAAATTAAATTTTCTTCTTCCCTAATCTCAGAAACGCAGAACTAAAATATTATGTAATTGTGTCAGATGCCCCTTTCATTTCTTGAAATCCCCATGCCCAAATTAAGCACCACCCAAACCTGATACCTCGAAATAACCAGTGACGGAAAACCAAAGCACCGGAACTACTGTTGCTTGTTACTCATCGCATCCTTCCCTTCGACAAATGTTAAGATAGTCTGTGCACGAGGGATTGCTTCTTCCAAAAAATGTGGAACTATGGAAAATTCTAGGAGAAGCCCTGGCATCTCGCCCAGTAAAATATGTTGTGCTCCTAATGATTAGGCTACGTTCACACAGGCAGACCAATTCTGATATTATATATATTTTTTGGTATTTTACCCCCCTTTTTCTCCCCAATTTTGTCTTATCCAATTACGATCTTGCCTCATCGCTGCAACTCCACAACAGGCTCGGGAGAGGCGAAGATGAAGTCATGTGTCCTCCGTGACACGCCAAACTGCGCTCCTTAACCAATGTATCAGAGGAAACACAGTTCAAATGACGACCAAAGTTAGCCTGCAGGCACCCGGCCCGCCACAATGAGTCGCTTGAGTGCGATGAGCCAAGTAAAGCCCCCCAGGGCAAACACTCCCCTACCCCGGACGACAATTGAGCCAATTGTGCGCCTCCCTATGGTACTCCCAGTCACGGCAGGTTGTGACACAGTCGGGGATCGAACCCGGGTCTGTAGTGATGCCTCAAGCACAGCGATGCAGTTCCTTAGACTGCTGCGCCACTTGGGATGCCCCTAATTCTGATCCTTTACCCAATTATTGGCAAAAGATCTGATCCGATTGGTCAAAAGAACAATTTGTGGCAAAAAGATCTGAATTGGGCTGCCTGTGTAAACACAGCCTATATGCAGCTCTAGATGAAAGAGTATATCATGACAAACAAAAACAAGAGGATTACATGATGGACGACCACAGATTCACATCTTAGTTCATTGTGGACCGATAGGCTACGTTACTCATTCAATTTGTTTTATAACCTATTTGCTGCTACTGGTCAACTCAATTGTGATGATTGCAGATGAATTGATTAGATAAGAGTAGTATCTCTTAATGGGCTATGATGACACAAGTTGGTACTGGTTACTGTGGTGGTAATACAGGGACATAATGTGTCAGAAGCTCAGTCAGACTGGCAATGGGCTTAAACTAAAGCCTCTGAAACCATCACATTGCACCTGGCAGGACGATGTTCAATTCTGGAGTGACCTTGACCATAATGAATCTATTTGTCTAGACAGGGTCATTCAACTGTATGTGTATGCGTACGCAAACACACACACACACACACACACACACACACACACAAGCATGCACGAATACACACACAGACACACGCACACGCACACTTAGCAAATAGTTCTGCAGACTGATTCACTGATCTTGTCGGAGTTCAGAAAACATACTATTATGTAAGAGTAGTTTTGCGCTCCTAAACACAGCTAAAATATCAACTGCTTATGTACTGCTTATTAATGCTGTATGTATGGGTTATGAATGTGTTATGAAGCTACTGAACCCTGCTCGGGAGGATAACTGTATCAAATACATGTGTTTTTTGACATGGCTGTGTGCAGACAATGGGACCAGTGAGAGCATCTTATTCTGGCTCCAGGCCCTGGCAGCTCATTTGCATCTACATGTATTTGTCCTCTCCTATGGGGAGAATCAGTGTGAGACAGGAGACCATACATAAGCAGCGAACAGACAAAAAATAGCTGTCCTGATCCTAGAGACTCCTCCATGGCTGGGTGGTTGGGGAGAGGCAGTGGGGTCTCAGGGAACTCCCCCTTCATGGGCGTCATCTTACCAAAACACACATGTCATGCTTGGGGGCGAGATGGTGTCATGAAATTAAATTGTTCCACCCGACGCCTCACCTCTTGGCGTGGCTGTCTTTCGGTTAGAGCCAGAGGTCCCACCCCCACCACCCACCGAGGGAGGATGCAGAGGGAAATAGCTCTGTTTTAAAGGGCAACTCAACACCTTTCTCTGATAGAAAGCCTCCATCCCTGACCCCGCCTGCCCTCATTGAAAAGGGCCTCCTTAGTCGAACCTTGCCTGACAACTCAAACTGAATTCTTCCGCTGCTCTATGTTTGTTACATACTTCAGTCTGAGACTGCCATCATTTAAGTTGTTTGTGGTGATGGCCACATGAGGGGTGTTATACAAAACAACATCAGAGTATCAAAACCAATGACACATTTTCTAAATGCTGCTTTACCCACGTGTGTTCTGGCTCTGGCCCACCTCATCAGTTTCTGGGACCAATCAGAGCGGTTAGAATGTACTTGCGTTCCAGAAATCGGCTGGGAGGTACTCAGATCCGGCCTCATTGCGGAGGGCTTGGCGTAGTGTTTGGCCGGAGCAAGGAGTCTGGGTAGCCAGGCAAAGTCGAACATGGATCCTCAATCAGATCAGTGGCGGTCAGTGCCGTTTAAGATGAGGGAGGACAAAACATTTTTTCATGAGCATGGCCTTATTTCTATTACAGCATATTGGATGACTCTCATTCATATTCCATTCACCCAGTTCAATGTAACAGCGATAGGTTTAGGCTACTACATGATACTCAAATTTTCCCTATACCCATCATGAGGTTGCTACAACCTAGCCTATGAATGAAAGTTTACAACGTAGGTGCACACAGGTCGAGAGACATATTTGAGATGACATAGCTAATAGAACTAACGCGTTAGTAAACCTACTACAACCATGAAGTAACGTTACAGTGTACAGTCAGTAAGCAGTTACACCAGCGGGCCCTGGTGGAAATAAATTAGTAATACCAAAAGCTTACCTTGACTTGAAAGAGTTCCAGTGTTGTGTTGGAAAGCCAGCTAGCTAACATAGCATCCCTCTGTTTGAGCAGGGTGTTTCAGTAGGCTAAACTAGCTAGCTGCATATGCTAGCTAAGTAAGTAAAACTGAAAAAAAATGACACTCGCTCTCTATTTCTCTCTTGCTTCTCCTTCATTTTGGAAGAAATTAATTTGTTTAAAACTGTTCAACTATTGTCTTTCTCTCTCTTTGAGTCAACCACTCACCACATATTATACACTGCAGTGCTAGCTAGCTGTAGCTTATGCTTTCAGTACTAGATTAATTATCTGATCCTTTGATTGGGTGGACAACATGTCAGTTCATGCTGCAAGAGCTCTGATAGGCTGGAGGACTTCCTCCGGAAGTTGTCATAATTACTGTGTAAGTCTATGGAAGGGGGTGAGAACCATGAGCCTCCTAGGTTTTGTATTGAAGTCAATGTACCCAGAGGAGGACGGAAGCTAGCTGTCCTCTGGCTACACCATGGTGCTACCCTACAGAGTGCTGTTGAGGCTACTGTAGACCTTCTTTGCAAAATAGTGTGTTTTAATCAATTATTTGGTGACGTGATTATATTTTATCTAAAAAGGATAACTTTTTTTTATGTTTTACCATTTAAATGTTTATGAAATTCACTGAGGAGGATGGTCCTCCCCTTCCTCCTCTGAGGAGCCTCCACGGAATCAGATCACAATAACAGATTTGACAGACAATATTCTTGGCAAAGCCAATGAACACAATGATGTTGCGTAATACCACCAATGTTCGTAACGCTATACAAACCATAGCTACATACCAATAATTACTATTGCAAAAAAGTCACTAGTTTGCATATCCGAGCCGACACGTTGAAAAATCTGTCGATGTACCCTTGAGTAAGGCACTTAACCCTAATTGCTCCAGGGTTGCCATTGATAATGGCCGACCACTACTCTCAGGGGGAGTTGGGATATGCAAAAAACACATTTCCAATACACACTTGTACATCTGTGAAATAGGACAAATATAATTATTAATCTAGTCAGTCTTTCCCAATCCCACCATCATACAGATAAAATCTAACCTTGCTACTGCCAACAACCCCTCAGTCTTGGACCTTATCTTATCTTTTTATCAGCTTTACTGCCCTAGAGAAAGACATGGACATCCTTATAATGTCTACAGCACAAAATTAACTCCTGCCAACTTTCAAATTGCCACCCTTTACAATAGGACTGAAAGTAACTGTCCAGTGAAAATTTCACTTTTGAAAGCTCATAATCATACCCAAATAATGTTATTGACTCGTCAACAACTGGTCAAAAGCATACATGAGAGAAAAAACCCCACCTCAAACTTGTATCACAAACAGAGGATGATGTCATGTTTTTGGCAGAGCTACTCATTGGCTCATTAGCTGAGCTGGCCAATCAGTGGTCATGAATATTTTTATTGACAGGTATATGCCCACACCATTCTGTTGTTGGGGTATGCCATTCAAAAGAGAAAGGCTGCTTTTTAACATAACTAATTAACATTTTTTGGAAGGAATACTATTTCACTCATATTGTAATTAATTATAGATAATATTTCATAGAAATCTGGAAACACTGGACAGCTACTTGAAGAGCCAGTTGTATGGCACCAATAGCTCTTCTATTTGTTTCTTTAGCCCTCTCCTCACCACAGTAACACCAGTCAATAGTGACTGAGTGCCCAGTTAAGGCTAATTAGACAAAGCAGATTGATCCTCGCCAGCATGGTGAACTCCTTTCAAACCATAATTAGTGACATGACCTATGCCATTACGCAGAGGGCAAAGGTTAATGACGCGTTCAAAAGTGAGCGACTCGATGAGGAATCCATACTGTAAGTGAAAGGCCGTACCTGTCGCCATGAGGGTGGCTCGATAGAGATGCAGGCGTGCAAAATGCCACTGACAGAGTACTTTTCTGCACTAATGACAAAAGTAAACACTGCCAATTTGGTCACAGGTATTGAAATCAATATGTAATCATGGTTGTGCGATAGGGGGTTTCACAGTAATGGAAATACATACAGTGCATTCTGAAAGTATTCAAACTCCTTTACTTTTTCCACATTTTGTTACGTTACAGCCTTATTCTAAAATTGATTAAATAAATAAAAATCCTCATCAATCTACACACAATACCCCATAATGACAAAGCAAAAACAGGTTTTCATAAATTTGGAACAATTTATTAAACCAAAAAAACAGAAATACCTTATTTACATAAGTATTCAGACCCTTACCTATGAGACTCGTAATTGAGCTCAGGTGCATCCTGTTTCCATTGATCATCCTTGAGATGTTTCTACAACTTGATTGGAGTTCACCTGTGGTAAATTCAATTGATTAGGCATGATTTGGAAAGGCAAACACCTGTCTATATAAGGTCCCAAAGTTGAGTGTGCATGTCAGAGCAAAAACCAAGCCATGATGTCGAAGGAATTGTCACAGATCTGGGGAAGGGTACCAAAACATTTCTGAATACTTCTGTAAATGTAATATTTCAGTTTTTTATTTTATATACATTTGCAAACATTACTAAAAACCTGTTTTTGCTTTGTCATTATGGGGTATTGTGTGTGTATTGATGAGATTTTTTATTTAAAAAAAAATCCATTTTAGAATAAGGCTATAATGTAAACAAAATGTGGAAAAAGTGAAGGGGTCTGAATACGTTCTGAATGCACTATAAACTGGTGAAAATGCCTTATGATTTGGACAAAAGCAGAACACCTGACATGGAAAGAGTAAGTTGCTTTCTGACCTTCTAGGCAGAGTTGCAAAGAAAAAGCCATATCTCAGACTGGCCAATAAAAATAAAAGATTAAGATGGGCAAAAGAACACAGACTGGACTTTTTCATTGCAACTCTGCCTAAGTCAGCATCCCGGAGTCGCCTCTTCACTGTTGACGTTGAGACTGGTGTTTTGCGGGTACTATTTAATGAAGCTGCCAGTTGAAGACTTGTGAGGCGTCTGTTTCTCAAACTAGACACTCTAATGTATTTGTCCTCTTGCTCAGTTGTGCACCGGGGCCTCCCACTCCTCTTTCTATTCTGGTTAGAGCCAGTTTGCGCTGTACGAGATCTTCAGTTTCTTGGCAATTTCTCGCATGGAATAGCCTTTATTTCTCAGAACAAGAATAGACTGACGAGTTTCAGAATAAAGTTATTTGTTTCTGGCCATTCTGGCCTGTAATTACTGATGCTCCGGATACTGAACTAGTCTCAAGAAGGCCAGTTTTATTGCTTCTTTAATCAGCACAACAGTTTTCAGCTGTGCTAAAATAATTGCAAAAGGGTTTTCTAATGTTCTCATTTACAACTGCGACCTGGCCAAGATAAATAAAGCAGTGTGATAAAAACAACAACACAGAGTTACATATGGGGTAAAACAAAACATAAAGTCAAAAATACAACAGAAAAAAAAATATATATATACATATACAGTGGGGGAAAAAAGTATTTAGTCAGCCACCAATTGTGCAAGTTCTCCCACTTAAAAAGATGAGAGAGGCCTGTAATTTTCATCATAGGTACACATCAACTATGACAGACAAATTGAGGAAAAAAATCCAGAAAATCACATTGTAGGATTTTTAATGAATTTATTTGCAAACTATGGTGGAAAATAAGTATTTGGTCACCTACAAACAAGCAAGATTTCTGGCACTCACAGACCTGTAACTTCTTCTTTAAGAGGCTCCTCTGTCCTCCACTCGTTACCTGTATTAATGGCACCTGTTTGAACTTGTTAGCAGTATAAAAGACACCTGTCCACAACCTCAAACAGTCACACTCCAAACTCCACTATGGCCAAGACCAAAGAGCTGTCAAAGGACACCAGAAACAAAATTGTAGACCTGCACCAGGCTGGGAAGACTGAATCTGCAATAGGTAAGCAGCTTGGTTTGAAGAAATCAACTGTGGGAGCAATTATTAGGAAATGGAAGACATACAAGACCACTGATAATCTCCCTCGATCTGGGGCTCCACGCAAGATCTCACCCCGTGGGGTCAAAATGATCACAAGAACGGTGAGCAAAAATCCCAGAACCACACGGGGGGACCTAGTGAATGACCTGCAGAGAGCTGGGACCAAAGTAACAAAGCCTACCATCAGTAACACACTACGCCGCCAGGGACTCAAATCCTGCAGTGCCAGACATGTCCCCCTGCTTAAGCCAGTACACATCCAGGCCCGTCTGAGAGTGCATTTGGATGATCCAGAAGAGGATTGGGAGAATGTCATATGGTCAGATGAAACCAAAACTGTTTGGTAAAAACTCAACTCGTCGTGTTTGGAGGACAAAGAATGCTGAGTTGCATCCAAAGAACACCATACCTACTGTGAAGCATGGGGGTGGAAACATCATGCTTTGGGGCTGTTTTTCTGCAAAGGGACCAGGACGACTGATCCGTGTAAAGGAAAGAATGAATGGGGCCATGTATCGTGATATTTTGAGTGAAAACCTCCTTCCATCAGCAAGGGCATTGAAGATGAAACGTGGCTGGGTCTTTCAGCATGACAATGATCCCAAACACACCGCCCGGGCAACGAAGGAGTGGCTTCGTAAGAAGCATTTCAAGGTCCTGGAGTGGCCTAGCCAGTCTCCAGATCTCAACCCCATAGAAAATCTTTGGAGGGAGTTGAAAGTCCGTGTTGCCCAGCGACAGCCCCAAAACATCACTGCTCTAGAGGAGATCTGCATGGAGGAATGGGCCAAAATACCAGCAACAGTGTGTGAAAACCTTGTAAAGACTTACAGAAAACGTTTGACCTGTGTCATTGCCAACAAAGTGTATATAACAAAGTATTGAGAAACTTTTGTTATTGACCAAATACTTATTTTCCACCATAATTTGCAAATAAATTCATAAAAAATCCTACAATGTGATTTTCTGGATTTTCTTTCCTCATTTTGTCTGTCATAGTTGACGTGTACCTATGATGACAATTACAGGCCTCTCTCATCTTTTTAAGTGGGAGAACTTGCACAATTGGTGGCTGACTAAATACTTTTTTCCCCCACTGTATACAGTGTGTGCAAAGTTATGGAGGTAAGGCAATAAATAGGCTATAGTGCAAAATAATTACAATTAGTATTAATACTGGAATGATAGATGTGCAAGAGATGATGTGCAAATAGAGATACTGGGGTGCAAATGAGCAAAATAAATAACAATATGGGGATGAGGTAGTTGGGTGGGCTAATTTCAGATGGGCTGTGTACAGGTGCAGTGATCGGTAAGGTGCTCTGACAACTGATGCTTAAAGTTAGTGAGGGAGATAAGAGTATCCAGCTTCAGAGATTTTTGCAATTCGTTCCAGTCATTGGCAGCAGAGAACTGGAAAGAATGG
Organism: Coregonus clupeaformis; assembly: GCF_020615455.1. Taxonomy (NCBI): domain Eukaryota; kingdom Metazoa; phylum Chordata; class Actinopteri; order Salmoniformes; family Salmonidae; genus Coregonus; species Coregonus clupeaformis. The sequence goes on along the minus strand of NW_025534205.1, from coordinate 208,467 downwards.
CGGCCAAAGGAGGTGTTGGCTTTGGGGATGACCAGTGAGATATACCTGCTGGAGCGCATACTACGGGTGGGTGTTGCTATGGTGACCAATGAGCTAAGATAAGGCGGGGATTTGCCTATCAGTGATTTATAGATGGCCTGGAGCCAGTGGGTTTGGCGACGAATATGTAGTGAGGACCAGCCAACAAGAGCGTACAGGTCACAGTGGTGGGTAGTATATGGGGCTTTGGTGACAAAACGGATGGCACTGTGATAGACTACATCCAATTTGCTGAGTAGAGTGTTGGAGGTTATTTTGTAAATGACATCGCCGAAGTCAAGGATCAGTAGGATAATCAGTTTTACGAGGGCATGTTTGGCAGCATGAGTGAAGGAGGCTTTGTTGCGAAATAGGAAGCCGATTCTAGATTTAACTTTGGATTGGAGATTCTTCATGTCTGAAAGGAGAGTTTACAGTCTAATGATAAACTTGGATTAGCAAACACAACATGCCATTGGAACACAGGACTGATGGTTTCTGATAATGGGTCTCTGTACGCCTATGTAGATATTCCATTAACAATCAGCCGTTTCTAGCTACAATAGCCATTTACAACATTAACAATGTCTACACTGTATTTCTGATCAATTTGATATTATTTTAATGGACAAAATAATTGCTTTTCTTTCGAAAACAAGGACATTTCTAAGTGACCCCAAACTTTTGAACGGTAGTGTACATATTACCTTAACTACCTCGTATTCCTACACATTGACTCGGTACTGGTACTCTTTGCACATAGCCTCGCTATTGTTATTTATTGTGTTACTATTTAGTATTTTCTATTTTTATTTACAAATGTTCTTACATTTTAACTCTGCATTGTTGAGAAAGGGCTCGTAAGTAAGTATTTACATTTATTAAATGTTTAGTCATTTAGCAGACGCTCTTATCCAGAGCGACTTACAGTTAGTGAGTGCATACATTACATTAAAAATAATAATAATCATACTGGCCCCCCGTGGGAATCGAACCCACAACCCTGGCGTTGCAAACGCCATGCTCTACCAACATCCCTGCTGGCCATTCCCTCCCCTACCCTGGGCCAATTGTGCGCCGCCCCATGGGTCTCCCGGTCGCGGCCTGCTACGACAGAGCCTGGATTCAAACCAGGATCTCTATTGGCACAGCTAGCACTGCGATGCAGTGCCTTAGACCACTGCGCCACGGTAAAGTCTACACCTGTTGTATTCGGCGCATGTGACAAATAAAAATTAGATTTGATTTGGTTCTTGTCTTGTTTCTCTTACAGGGGAGTTGCTCTGCGTGGGTATGATTTCTCTGGATGCTCTTTTATGGATTGGATTCATCTGCAATCTACAGGTAGGTTGTGAGTGTTCTGTTCTCTCATCTCTCCTTGCAGGTATCCTCAGCCAGTCTTCAGTCTGCTGTATCAATGTTCTGTGTTGTCCCGTTTCCCTTCTGATTCTCATGTTTCTGTTTCTGTTTCTCATCCTTTTCTCGCTGGGTGGTGTCTTTGTTGACTGACACTCAGGCTGTGCAGGTAAGTCAACAGGTAGGTCATTAACTAGGTGGACCAAGTTTTGATGGAGGGTGTGGATCTTCGTGCCACCAGACTCTGGACATACTTTATACACAGGGTTGTCACTCAATTGCTCTTTAACCACGTAGATCGTTTTCTCCCAGTAGTTGGTCGTAGTACCTTTTCCAGCTTGCTGTTCTCGGATGCTATTCTGTATACTTCAGTCATTCTCTCAGCCCACTTCTCAGCATAGCCTTTGGGCGAGTGTGTCTCCTCTTCAGCTTTCAGGCCAAACATCAGGTCTACTGGCAGCCGTCAATGCCGACCGTAGAGCAGATAGAGGGGTGAGTATCCTGTGGACTCAGGCCTTGTGCAGAAGTATGTATGCACCACTTGTGGAAGGTGTTCTTTCCATCTTTCTTTCGCCTTCTCCTCAAGCGTTCTCAGCATCTGGAGCAACATTCTGTTGAATCTCTCCGCTGGGTTGCCCTGAGGGTGGTACGGTGATGTTCTTGAGTGACCCACTCCAGTCAGTTGCTGCATGGTTTAGTAGAGCCTGTTTCTCTAATTCTCTACCCTGGTCATGGTGTAGCTTCGAGAGGTATCCAAACCTCGGTATGAAGTCATTGAAGATTCTTTCACCCCACTCATGCATCAGTTTCCTGGTATGGCCATTCACTCCTCGTCTTTCATCACTGGTTAGGGTTCTGTTTGCCTCTTTCAGCCTCATGCGCTCTCCAATGACAGGATCCTCTCTTAATAACACAGTGGATGGCTCAAAAATAAATGTTTCAACCCTCAAATAATTTACCACATACTGTACATAGGCTATACCTATACCATATTTACACATGATGCATTACAATGTCCTGTAATGTATAAAAAAACGATTTATCAAATGACAGAGACCTGCTAAGTCATATTGAGGAAGGTACAGTAACAAATGAGCTTGTGTCCAGAGAAAGGGGACTAAGACTCATATTAAGCATATCTATGGTGAAATATCTATAACCGTTGATTGCCTTGCTCAGTGAGACAGATTGGAAACCCAGATACTAGACTCTGAGGTGATATCGCAAAATGAGAGATTTAGCTGAATATGATGGCAGTTTTTCTCTCTCCCAGTTGTATGCTGTGACAAATGTGCTTGAATGTGTTTGTCACAGCGACTTCTCTCTTCAATCAGTGATGCAAGAGTGAAAATAGGATTAATTTCAGTCCAATGTTCTACAGACAAAAAAAATTCAGATACAGAATATCTTGTTTAATGTCATAGAACGAGAATTGTGAGTGTGTAGGTGTGTGTGTGTGTGTGTGTTTGTGTGTGTGTATGTGTGTGTGTGCTCGCACAGAGACATACATTTTTCTTGGAAGTTGTTTAATGTTATAGAATGAGAATTACATTTCCTCTGAAACGACTTAATGATCCTTGAATGGAATTTTCTGCTGGTAAATCATTTTACGTTTTGTCTCAACGAAATGCCTCCTTATATCAGAAATAAAAGGAATGCTTGAAATGAGAGACTCTCTAACTCAACATGGGATTATATCATACTCCAGATGGATCTGGTGGGAATCACTTTGGATTGATTGAGTTCATACTTCTTAACAGGTATTATAAATGTATTTGTTTTGACAAGTAAAACATATAGTTCTAATGAATGCAACAATACATAACATGCCAAGTTAGACTAAACAAGGAAAGCTGAACCTCAAGGAAGTGTGTCAATATAGCTGATAATGACATTGTGGCGGTCTGTAGTATTCAAGTCTATAATGTCCCTTCAGTGCATGCTTTACAATGGTTTCACCCACTTAACAAACATGACACCATCCAATCAACAGGAGCTGATTCGGTAGCAGAATTTAATTAATCTGGACCACATTCTCACATGTGAGAGACGTGTTCTGATTTCACTGATGAGGGTGGTGACACACTGACAAGGGCTCCAAGGGCTCCACTTGAAGAGCTAAATACAGTGAGGGAAAAAAGTATTTGATCCCCTGCTGATTTTGTACGTTTGCCCACTGACAAAGAAATGATCAGTCTATAATTTTAATGGTAGGTTTATTTGAACAGTGAGAGACAGAATAACAACAAAAAAATCCAGAAAAATGCATGTCAAAAATGTTATAAATTGATTTGCATTTTAATGAGGGAAATAAGTATTTGACCCCTCTGCAAAACATGACCTAGTACTTGGTGGCAAAACCCGTGTTGGCAATCACAGAGGTCAGACGTTTCTTGTAGTTTGTCACCAGGTTTGCACACATTTTAGGAGGGATTTTGTCCCACTCCTCTTTGCAGATCTTCTCCAAGTCATTAAGGTTTCGAGGCTGACGTTTGGCAACTCGAACCTTCAGCTCCCTCCACAGATTTTCTATGGGTGTCGGAGAAATGTCTGTTCTTCCAGGAGTCCATCTCCTTCCTGGGACATCGGTTGTCCGCGTCAGGGGTAGAGATGGAGATTGACCGCGTTTCGGCAGTGCGTAATTGGCAGACTCCGACCACGGTAAAGGAGGTGCAGCGCTTCTTGGGTTTTGCCAATTACTACCGGAGGTTTATCCGGGGCTTTGGACAGGTAGCAGCTCCCATTACCTCTCTGCTAAAGGGGGGTCCGGTGCGCCTGCAGTGGTCAGCTGAGGCTGACATGGCGTTTAAACGCTTGAAGGACCTGTTTACCTCGGCTCCGGTGCTGGTGCATCCGGATCCCTCTTTGGCATTCCAGGTGGAGGTGGACGCTTCCGAGGCTGGGATCGGCGCTGTGCTGTCTCAGCGCTCGGGTACGCCACCTAAACTCCGCCCCTGTGCTTTCTATTCTAAGAAGCTCAGTCCGGCGGAGCGCAATTATGATGTGAGGGATAGGGAGCTGCTGGCGGTGGTTCAAGCCCTGAAGGTGTGGAGACATTGGCTTGAGGGGACTAAACACCCTTTTCTCATTCTGACTGACCATCGTAACCTGGAGTACATCCGGGCAGCGAGGAGGTTGAATCCTCGCCAGGCAAGGTGGTCAATGTTTCTTTCCTGCTTTGTATTTAAGCTCACATATATACCAGGGTCCCAGAACGCTAAGGCAGACGCCCTGGCCCGACGATATGACACAGAGGAGAGGTCCATTGAGCCCACTCCCATACTCCCGGAGTCTTGTTTAGTGGCACCGGTAGTGTGGGAGGTGGATGCGGAAATCGAGCGGGCGTTACGTTCCGACCCTACTCCTCCACAGTGTCCAGAGGGTCGGAGGTACGTGCCGCTCGAGGTTCGCGACCGGTTGATATACTGGGCTCACACGTCACCCTCCTCTGGTCATCCGGGTATTGGTCGGACAGTGCACTGCCTTAGTGAGAAGTACTGGTGGCCAACCTTAGCCAAGGACGTGAGGGTTTATGTTTCCTCCTGCTCGGTGTGCGCCCAGTGTAAGGCACCTAGACACCTGCCCAGGGGGAAGTTACAACCCCTACCCGTTCCACAACGGCCGTGGTCTCACCTATCGGTGGATTTTGTTACGGACCTTCCACCCTCCCAGGGGAACACTACGATATTGGTCGTTGTGGATCGGTTTTCTAAAGCCTGCCGTCTCATTCCCCTGCCAGGTCTCCCTACTGCCCTACAAACTGCTGAGGCCCTGTTTACACACGTCTTCCGGCACTACGGGGTTCCCGAGGATATAGTGTCTGATCGGGGTCCCCAGTTCACCTCAAGGGTCTGGAGGGCATTTATGGAACGTCTGGGGGTCTCGATTAGCCTTACTTCAGGTTTTCACCCCGAAAGTAATGGGCAGGTGGAGAGAGTTAACCAGGATGTGGGTAGGTTTCTGAGGTCATATTGCCAGGACCGGCAGGGGGAGTGGTCGGGATATATTCCCTGGGCAGAGATAGCCCAAAACTCCCTCCGCCATTCGTCTACTAACCTGACGCCTTTCCAGTGTGTGTTAGGTTACCAGCCGGTTCTGGCACCTTGGCATCAGAGCCAGATCGAAGCCCCTGCGGTGGACGAGTGGTTTCGGCGCTCGGAGGAAACTTGGAATGCTGCGCATGACCATCTGCAGCGTGCCATCAGGCGGCAAAAGGCGAGCGCCGATCGCCACCGCAGTGAGGCTCCGGTGTATGCACCAGGAGACCGGGTCTGGCTCTCGACCCGAAACCTGCCCCTTCGCCTGCCCTGCGGGAAGCTGGGTCGGCGGTTTGTGGGGCCCTTTAAAGTCCTGAGGAGATTGAACAAGGTATGTTATAGGTTATAACTGCCCAGGTATTATCGCATTAACCCCTCGTTCCATGTGTCTCTCCTCAGGCCGGTGGTGGCTGGTCCACTCCAGGAGAATGAGGTACGAGAGGCTCCTCCGCCCCCGTTGGACATCGAGGGGGCTCCGGCGTACTCAGTCCGGTCCATCTTGGATTCGAGGCGTCGGACGGGGGGCCTGCAGTATCTCGTGGAGTGGGAGGGGTACGGTCCGGAGGAACGGTGCTGGGTCCCCAGGAGGGACATTCTAGATCCCTCCATGTTGAGGGACTTCCACCGGAGTCATCCGACTCGCCCTGCTCCGCGTCCTCCTGGCCGTCCCCGAGGCCGGGGTCGGCGCACGGCTGGGGCCGCGCGTCAAGGGGGGGGGGGGTACTGTCACGGAATCAGCCGAGGCTGCTCCTCCTCCCCGCTCGGGCAGGCTTCGGCGTTCGTCGTCCCCGGAGTACTAGCTGCCACCGATCTATGTTTCGGTGTTTGACTTGTTGTGTCCTGATTGTGTACACCTGTTCCCCATTATGTTGTATTGTATTCCCTATTTAACCCTCTGTCGTGCATTGTGTGTTGTGTGTTATTGTTTGCGTCATCGGCAGTGTGCGGGTTGTTTGTTTTCTCCGATGTTGGAGTCAGTTTCTTTTCACTGGCTACTTTCATTAAAGTACGGTTTCCAGTAGCTCTGTGTTCTGCGTGTGACTTCGCCTACCGCATTTCACTGTCGCCGTTCTGACAATGGGATTAAGGTCTGGAGACTGTCTAGGCCACTCCAGGACCTTAATGTGCTTCTTCTTGAGCCACTCCTTTGTTGCCTTGGCCGTGTGTTTTGGGTCATTGTCATGCTGGAATACCCATCCACGACCCATTTTCAATGCCCTGGCTGAGGGAAGGAGGTTCTCACCCAAGATTTGACGGTACATGGCCCCGTCCATCGTCCCTTTGATGCGGTGAAGTTGTCCTGTCCCCTTAGCAGAAAAACACCCTCAAAGAATAATGTTTCCACCTCCATGTTTGACGGTGGGGATGGTGTTCTTGGGGTCATAGGCAGCATTCCTCCTCCTCCAAACACGGCGAGTTGAGTTGATGCCAAAGAGCTCCATTTTGGTCTCATCTGACCACAACACTTTCACCCAGTTCTCCTCTGAATCATTCAGATGTTCATTGGCAAACTTCAGACAGGCATGTATATGTGCTTTCTTGAGCAGGGGGACCTTGCGGGCGCTGCAGGATTTCAGTCCTTCACGGCGTAATGTGTTACCAATTGTTTTCTTGGTGACTATGGTCCCAGCTGCCTTGAGATCATTGACAAGATCCTCCCGTGTAGTTCTGGGCTGATTCCTCACCGTTCTCATGATCATTGCAACTCCACGAGGAGAGATCTTGCATGGGCCCCAGGCCGAGGGAGATTGACAGTTATTTTGCGTTTATTCCATTTGCGAATAATCACACCAAATGTTGTCACCTTCTCACCAAGCTGCTTGGCGATGGTCTTGTAGCTCATTCCATTCTTGTGTAGGTCTACAATCTTGTCCCTGACATCCTTGGAGAGCTCTTTGGTCTTGGCCATGGTGGAGAGTTTGGAATCTGATTGATTGATTGCTTCTGTGGACAGGTGTCTTTTATACAGGTAACGAGCTGAGATTAGGAGCACACTTGCTGAGATTAGGAGCACTCCATTTAAGAGTGTGCTCCTAATCTCAGCTCGTTACCTGTATAAAAGACACCTGGGAGCCAGAAATCTTTCTGATTGAGAGGGGGTCAAATTCTTATTTCCCTCATTAAAATGCAAATCAATTTATAACATTTTTGACATGCGTTTTTCTGGATTTTTGTTGTTGTTATTCTGTCTCTCACTGTTCAAATAAACCTACCATTAAAATTATAGACTGATCATTTCTTTGTCAGTGGGCAAACATACAAAATCAGCAGGGGATCAAATACTTTTTTCCCTCACTGTACACAAAGAGGGAGCTTGAATGAGCCATAAAAGAGACAACAATGTGTGGAATGGAAATGGTTAAATAATGGATCACACACTTCTGTAACTCTATCCATAAAGCAAGGGCATTCAGTAACACTTTTTTCAATCAATCACTTTGTTCACTACTTCGTTCACCACTTTGGTAGCCATGTGTCCATTTTGGTCAGAATGTTCTGTCATTTATCCACCAAGGGCTTTTTTCTGGCCACTCTTCCATAAAGCCTAGCTCTGTGGAGTGTACGGCTTAAAGTGGTCCTATGGACAGATACTCCAATCTCCGCTGCAGCTCCTTCAGGGTTATCTTTGGTCTCTTTGTTGCCTCTCTGATTAATGCCCTCCTTGCCTGGTCCGTGAGTTTTGGTGGGCGGCCCTCTCTTGGCAGGTTTATTGTGGTGCCATATTCTTTACATTTTTAAATAATGGATTTAATGGTGCTCCGTGGGATGTTCAACATTTCTGATATTTTTTTATAACCCAACCCTGATCTGTACTTCTCCACAACTTTGTCCCTGGCCTGTTTGGAGAGCTCCTTGTCTTCATGGTGCCGCTTGCTTGGTGGTGCCCCTTGCTTAGTGGTGTTGCAGACTCTGGGGCCTTTCAGAACAGGTGTATATATACTGAGATCATGTGACAGATCATGTGACACTTAGATTGCACACAGGTGGACTTTATTTAACTAATTATGTGACTTCTGAAGGTAATTGGTTGCACCAGATCATATTTAGGGGCATCATAGCAAAGGGGATGAATACATATGCACGCACCACTTTTTCAGTAATTTTTTTTGTTTCACTTCACCAATTTGGACTATTTTGTGTATGTCCATTACATGAAATCGAAATAAAAATCCATTTAAATTACAGGTTGTAATGCAACAAAATAGGAAAAACGCCAAGGGGGATGAATACTTTTGCAAGGCACTGTACATATACAGTATGTTAACAATAGGTTGTGACAACAACGGTATATACCTTTCCTCAGGAGTACAATTAGTACTGCAAACAGCGTTAGCCCCCAAGCAGGCTGGGTTATTGATCACTACAGTGTCAAGGGGCGTTGTTACTATCGCCCCGTGGCACTCACTTCTGTTATCAAGAAGTGCTTTGAGAGGCTATTTAAGGGTCATATCACCTCCATCTTACCCGACACCCTAGACCGACTACAACTTGCCCCAACAGATCCATGGACAATGCAATCACCATTGCACTGCACACTGCCCTATCCCACCTGGACAAGAGGAATACCTATGTGAGAATGCTGTTCATCGACTACAGCTCAGCCTTCAACACCATAGTGCCCTCCAAGCTCATCACGAAGCTCAGGGCCCAGGGTCTGAACTCCTCCCTGTGTAACTGGGTCCTAGACTTCCTGACAGGCTGACCCAAGGTGGTGAAGGTAGGCAACAACACCTCCGCCACGCTGATCCGTGCTCAGCCCCCTCCTGTACTCTCTGTTCACCCATGACAGCGTGGCTACACATGTCTCCAGCTCAATCATCAAGTTTGCTGAAGACACAACAGTGGTAGGCCTGATTACCAACAATGTCGATACAGCCTACAGGGAGGAGGTGAGAGCCCTGGTGGAGTGGTGCCTGGAAAATAACCTTTCCATCAACATCAACAAAACAAAGGAGCTGACCGTGGACTACAGGAAACAGCAGAGAGAGCACGCCCCCATCCAAATCGATGGGGCCGCAGTGGAGAGGGTCATAAACTTCAAGTTCACTGAGGACCTGAAATGGTCCCTCCAAACCGACAAGGTGGTGAAGGTGGCGCAACAGTGCCTCTTCAACCTCAGAAGGCTGAAGAAATTTGGCTTGGCCCGTAAGACCCTCACAAACTTCTACAGATGCACCATCGAGAGGATTCTGTCGTGCTGTATCGCCGCCTGGTATGGCAACTGCACTGCCCGCAACCGCAGGACTCTCCAAAGGGTGGTGTGGTCAGCCCAATGCAACACCGAGAGCACACTGCCTGCCCTCCAGGACATCTACAGCACCCGGTGTCACAGGAAAGCCAAGAAGGACCCCAGCCACCTGAGGCACGGCCTTCTTATCTCGCTACCATTTAGAAGGCTGGGACAGTATTGGTGCATCAAAACTGGGACTGAGAGAATGATGAACAGCTTCCAGGCCATCAGACTGTTAAACAGTCATCACTAGCCGGCCTCCGCCCAGTACCCTGCCCTGAACCTTACACACTGTCACTAGCCGACTACCACCCGGTACTCTACCCTGTACCTTAGAGACTGCTGCCCTATGTCTATAGAGTCATTGAACACTGGTCACTTTAATAATGTTTACATACTGTTTATCCCACTTTATACAGTGCCTTTGGAAAGTATTCAGACCCCTTGACTTTTTCCACATTTTGTTACGTTACAGCCTTATTCTAAAATGGATTAAATAAATACAAATCTTCAGCAATCTACACACAATACCTCATAATGATAAAGCGAACAGGTTTTTATAAATTTTTGCAAATGTATTAAAAATAAAAAACAGAAATACATAAGTATTCAGACCATTTGCTATGAGACTTGGAATTTAGCTCAGGTGCATCCTGTTTCCATTGATCATCCTTGAGATGTTTCTACAACTTGATTGGAGTCCACCTGTGGGAAATTCACTTGATTGGACATAATTTGGGAAGGCACACACCTGTCTATATAAGGTCCAACAGTTGACAGGACATGTCAGAACAAAAAACAAGCCATGAGGTCGAAGCAATTGTCCGTAGAGATCCGAGACAGGATTGTGTCGAGGCACAGATCTGGGGAAGGGTACCAAAAAATGTCTGCAGCATTGAAGGTCCCTAAGAACACAGTGGCCTCCATCATTCTTAAATGGAAGACGTTTGGAACTGCCAAGACTCTTCCTAGAGCTGGCCACCCGGCTAAACTGAGCAATCGGGGGAGAAGGGCCTTGGTCAGGGAGGTGACCAAGAACCCGATGGTCAATCTGACAGAGCTCTAGAGTTCCTCTGTGGAGATGGGAGAACCTTCCAGAAGGACAACCATCTCTGCAGCACTCCACCAATCAGGCCTTTATGGTAGAGTGGCCAGACGGAAGCCACTCCTCAGTAAAATGCACATGACAGCCCCCTTGGAGTTTGCCAAAAGGCACCTAAAGACTCTCATACCATGAGAAACCAGATTTTCTGGTCTGATGAAACCAAGATTGAACTCTTTGGCCTGAATGCCAAGCGTCACCTCTGGAGGAAACCTGGCACCATCCCTACGGTGAAGCATGGTGGTGGTACAGTGGGGGGAAAAAGTATTTAGTCAGCCACCAATTGTGCAAGTTCTCCCACTTAAAAAGATGAGAGAGGCCTGTAATTTTCATCATAGGTACACGTCAACTATGACAGACAAATTGAGAAAAAAAATCCAGAAAATCACATTGTAGGATTTTTAATGAATTTATTTGCAAATTATGGTGGAAAATAAGTATTTGGTCACCTACAAACAAGCAAGATTTCTGGCTCTCACAGACCTGTAACTTCTTCTTTAAGAGGCTCCTCTGTCCTCCACTCGTTACCTGTATTAATGGCACCTGTTTGAACTTGTTATCAGTATACAAGACACCTGTCCACAACCTCAAACAGTCACACTCCAAACTCCACTATGGCCAAGACCAAAGAGCTGTCAAAAGACACCTGAAACAAAATTGTAGACCTGCACCAGGCTGGGAAGACTGAATCTGCAATAGGTAAGCAGCTTGGTTTGAAGAAATCAACTGTGGGAGCAATTATTAGGAAATGGAAGACATACAAGACCACTGATATTCTCCCTCGATCTGGGGCTCCACGCAAGATCTCACCCCGTGGGGTCAAAATGATCACAAGAATGGTGAGCAAAAATCCCAGAACCACACGGGGGGACCTAGTGAATGACCTGCAGAGAGCTGGGACCAAAGTAACAAAGCCTACCATCAGTAACACACTACGCCGCCAGGGACTCAAATCCTGCTGTGCCAGACGTGTCCCCCTGCTTAAGCCAGTACACGTTTGACCTGTGTCATTGCCAACAAAGGGTATATAACAAAGTATTGAGAAACTTTTGTCATTGACCAAATACTTATTTTCCACCATAATTTGCAAATAAATCCATTAAAAATCCTACAATGTGATTTTCTGGAAAAAAAATTCTCATTTTGTCTGTCATAGTTGACGTGTACCTATGATGAAAATTACAGGCCTCTCTCATATTTTTAAGTGGGAGAACTTGCACAATTGGTGGCTGACTAAATACTTTTTTTCCCCACTGTAGCATCATGCTGTGGGGATGTTTTTCAGTGGCAGGGACTGGGAGACTAGTCAGGATCGAGGCAAAGATGAACGGAGCAAAGTACAGAGAGATCCTAATGACCCTAAGCACACATCCAAGACAACGCAGGAGTGGCTTCGGGAGAAGTCTCTGAATGCCCTTGAGTGGCCCAGCCAGAGCCCGGACTTGAACCCGATCGAACATCTCTTGAGAGACCTGAAAATAGCTGTGCAGCGACACTCCCCATCCAACCTGACAGAGATTGAGAGGATCTGCAGAGAAGAATGGGAGAAACTCCCCAAATACAGGTGTGCCAAGCTTGTAGCATCATACCCAAGTAGACTCGAGGCTGTAATCACTGCCAAAGGTGCTTCAACAAAGTACTGAGTAAAGGGTCTGAATACTTATGTAAATGTAATATTTCCGTTTTTTATTTCTAATACATTTGCAAAAAATTCTAAAAACCTGTTTTTGCTTTGTCATTATGGGGCATTGTGTGTGGGGTGATTAGGGAACATTTTAATTTAATGCATTTTAGAATAAGGCTGTAACGTAACCAAATTCTTTCCAAATGCACTGTATGTACTGTATTCTAGTCACCTTTTCTATTCATATACTGTCCACACTGTCTCTACACACCATTTATATATACAGTGGGGTCTGAAATTATTGACACCCTTGATAAAGATGAGCAATAAGGTATAAAATAATTTATTAAACTACTGAGCTATATTGTATGCTCAAAACTATTGGGTAATAGTTGTATTTTATACTAATACAATTGCTCAGAGAAAGAGATTTTGTTTAACAAGTAATACTTTTTTCTCAAAAAGATAGGGGTCAACATTTTTGACACCCCTAAAGATTCTTGTAAACTATTCAAAAGTTTAGTTTTTGGTCCCATATTCCTAGCACACAGTAACTACATCAGACTTGTGACTCTACTAACTTGTTGGTTGCATTTGCAATTCATTTTGGTTGTGTTTCAGATTATTTTACGCCCAATAGAAATGAATGGTAAATAATGTGTTGTCATTTTTGAGTCACTTTATTTTAAATAAGAATATAATGTTTCTAAACACTTCTACATTAATGTGGATGCTACCATGATTCCGAATTATCCTGAATGAATCGTGAATAATGATGAGTGAGAACGTTACAGAGGGTCAATGATCATACCCCCAAGACATGCTAACCTCCCTTGTTATTGATAATGGTGAAAGGTAAGCATGTATTGGGGGTATGATCTTTGACCATCTACTTTTTGTATGTCGTCTCTAACGGTCAGAGACAGGGAAGGGTTCAATTTGACTGTTCTTAAGTAGACCTACAATGCAGATGTTAACAGCAGAACAAACTCCAATCACAGGTAAGAGGAGTTCAATGGTTACAACAGCATAGCTAACAACAGTAAGCTAGCTTACTAGTTAGCTGATTTACATCATCTACCATTCGCTATGATCAGCTGATAGCCCTTGCCTATCCTCCTGAGACTCAGCAATTCATTTTTGTCCTCTCTAATGGATGTTTTTAGTCAGTATCTCTAAGGCCATAGGCCTACATGCGACTGTGTTAGGTTATGTTGTACCTTTAATAGGACATTCTGGGCTTTTTAATGATATCAAATGTGTGGTTGGTATCACCTTGATAATTCTTTCTTTCTGGTTCTTCATCACAATTACCATCACAATTAACACATTTCATGGTAAGTGTGTTTAATTGTGTAGGGTCTCATTCACAATGGTGCCCTGAGTACAAACATTTTCACAATCAAGAAAATGATGATTCCAAATAAAACAATAAGAATAAAAAAAGGTACAATTACAATACTACAATTTCAAACCATTACATAAATCAATCAACTATAATCCTCAATGAATTCATTCAACACCAGAGTCCTAAACTGCCCTAGCGGCACCAGGGAATCAAGATGCAAGGAATTTTGCATGTTATTCCAACAATGGAGGGCACTAAAACTAAAAAGGATTTACCTCAATTGGATGAGACCAAAGGGACCTCAAGTGTTAACCAACCCTGCAAGCAGGTTTGGTAGCTCATTCTTTTATACTTTAGCAATGAAGTTAGGTAAGTAGGAAGCTTGTGTAGTAGAGCATTGTAAACAAAAAGGGAGTAATGAAGTGATCTATGGGACGTTAATGAGGACCAGCCAACCTTTTGATACAGCATCAAGTGATGAGTAATAAAACTGTCACCTGTGATAAAACAAAGGGCGCTATGGTAGACAGGCATCCAAAGGTTTAAGGGTAGTGGCTGCTGCAATCTGGTAACTGGTGTCACCATAGTCAAGAACTGTCAGGTAAGTTGACTGTACAATCTGCTTCCTGCTATTTAGGGAGAGGCAAGATCTATTTATAAATCTTAGCTTTTTAACTAGCTCATCTGTATGTTTTTTAAACATTAAATCTTTGTCAATCCAAATGCCCATATATTTATAGGCAGGAACCCAATCGATGGGAGAACCATCCAATGAATAAATATGTAGTCTATCTGAAACATTTTTTTGTGAGAATTAGAGAACATGTACTTAGAACATGTACTTGCTCACATGAAGTACAAGTTTTAAACCAACCAGGGCTTTCTGTAAGGTAACAATGTCAGATTGCAGCTCTGACATAACCTGGTCAACAGTTGGGGCAATGGTATACATAACAGTGTCATCTGCATAAAGAGTTTTAACAGATAGACCAACATTATTTATAAATAATAGTAAAGAGAACAGGTCCCAATACCGACCGCTGCGGTACACCTTTTGTAATGTGAAGGAACTTTTATTTTGTGCATCTTGACTTTTGTGTCATAAACAATCCTTGGTTCCTGCCTGTGCCTGGTAAAGATATGAGGGGGGGTCGTCATGACCTCCTCCTTTAGACTATTTGGCAGAATGCCCAGAATATGTTCTATAAGTTAAGATAGGAGACGGTGCCAGACACATGTCGGAACCAACCCTATGAACTATGCCTATGTAACGTGTCTGTAACCAGTATATAAGGGAACTAATCGGGACTGCCCAGTGAGAGCTCACTCCGACCAGTACTTTATGCATCTAAGTTTGACTGTGAACTCTCTAGCTTGCTGACAATAAAGAGGGATTCATTTAATATTGACTTCGAGTGTCCTGTGTAAGAATTTCCACAACAGTAATATCCAGGAAACTAGACTTAACACCATCAGAAATCACACAGTGTCCTGTCTAACAAATCATTCTCAAACCACTTGCAAGAAGCCTGATCCAGGCCTATATCAGTCAACCTTTGAATGAGAATGTGATGGTCAACAGTGTCAAAGGCCTTGGAAAGGTCTATAAATAAGGCAGCACAATGATTTAACACATCATCTAAAACAAGCGTACCATCTGAAACGGTGCTATGTCCAGGTCTAAAACCGGATTGGTGCACATTAAGAATAGAGTGAGAAGTTAAAAACGTTATTAGCTGAGAGTTGGCCAGAGATTCTAAAACTTTGGAAAGGCAAGATCATTTGGAATTTGGACAGTAGTTACCTAAGTCAGAATGATCTCCTCCTTTATGTAGGGGCCACTTTCCAGATCTTAGGGATAACACCAGAAACAATTGTCAAGTAAAATATATAGGTCAATCGTTCTGCAATAAGTGGGGCAGAGAGCTGCAGTAAGAAGATATCAAGTGAATCAGCCCCTATGGATTTTTAACATCAATCTTTAACAAAGCACTTAGTACATCATATACAGTGCATTTGGAAAGTATTCAGACCCCTTGACCTTTTCAACATTTTGTTATGTTACAGCCTTATTCTAAAACACCCCATAATAACAAAGTGAAAACAGGTTTTTAGAAATTCTTGCAAATGTATTAAAAATAAAAAACTGAAATACTTTATTTACATAAGTATTCAGACCATTTGCTATGAGACTCGAAAGTGAGCTCAGGTCCATCCTGTTTCCATTGATCATCCTTGAGATGTTTCTACAACTGGATTGGAGTCCACCTGTGGTAAATTCAATTGATTGGACATTATTTGGAAAGGCACACATCCGTATATATAAGGTCCCACAGTTGACAGTGCATGTCAGAGCAAAAACCAAGCCATGAGGTCGAAGAAATTGTCCATAGAGCTCTGAGACAGGATTGTGTCAAGGCACAGGTCTGGGGAAGGGTACAAAACAAATTCTGCAGCATTGAAGGTCCCCAAGAACAAAGTGGCCTCCATCATTCTTAAATGGAAGAAGTTTGGAACCACAAAGACTCTTCCTAGAGCTGGCCGCCCGGCCAAACTGAGCAATCGGGGGAGAAGGGCCTTGGTCAGGGAGGTGACCAAGAACCCAATGGTCCCTCTGAATGAGCTCCAGAGTTCCTCTGTGGAGATGGGAGAACCTTCCAGAAGGACAACCATCTCTGCAGCACTCCACCAATCAGGCCTTTATGGCCAGACGGAAGCCACTCCTCAGTGAAAGGCACATGACAGCCAGCTTGGAGTTTGCCAAAAGGCACGTAAAGGACATGCCCAATAAATCGCTGTCAAAGGTGTGTGGAGGAAAAATGTATAGTCTGGAGGGACAGTCTTGAATTGTACATCTTGTCTCATACAATCATTAGTTCCTGTAGGTCTGGGTAGAGATATGAGGGGGAGACGGTCATGACCCCCTCCTCAGACCTTTTGGCAGAATGCCCAGAATATGTTCTATAAATTAAGATAGGAGACGGTGCAAGACACATGCAGAAACCAACCCTATGAACCATGCCTATGTAGCTTGTCTGTGTAAGCAGTATATAAGAGAACTAACGGGACTGCACCGGGAGAGCTCACTTCAGACCGATACTTTATGCATCTAAGTTTGACTGTGACTGCTCCAGCTTGCTGTTAATAAAGAATGATTAATTTAAGATTGACTTCAGTTGTCCCTGGCGGTAATTTCCACGACAATCTTCCTCAATTTCCATAACAGTTGCTTCAACAAAGTACTGAGTAAAGGGCCTGAACACTTATGTAAATGCATATTTCCATGTTTTCCATTTGCAGAAATGTACAAAAACCTGTTTTTGCTTGGTCATTATGTGGTATTGTGTGTCGATTGATGAAGAAAAACAACAATTTAATCAATTTTAGAATAAGGCTGTAATGTAACAAAATGTGGAAAAAGTCAAGGGGTCTGGATACTTTCCGAATGTATTGTACATCAAATGGTTGCAAAAATGTTGCTAATTAAAATTCCAAATATATATCTTTGTAATAATGCGTGAACGAGATTTAGGTAGCTTAACATCTCTTATGCAGGAAACGGGACAATGGTCACTGAACTCATTAGCAAATATCCTATAATTTAGTCACATTAAATAAGAGCTAAATAAGAACTTATTAATAAATGTCCTCTGTAGTGGACATCAGGATGCTCTATTTCTTATCTACTGCTCCCATTTACTGTAATGTAACATTTTTAATATTTACTATCAACCGAGTCCTAATGACCACAACATACTAAAATATATACACTACCGGTCAAAAGTTTTAGAACACCTACTCAATTAACGGTTTTTCTTTACTTTTACTATTTTCTACATTGTAGAATAATAGTGAAGACATCAAAACTATGAAATAACACATATGGAATCATGTAGTAACCAATAAAGTGTTAAACAAAACAAAATATTAAAATAGCCACCCTTTGCCTTGATGACAGCTTTGCACACTCTTGGCATTCTCTCAACCAGCTTCACCTGGAATGCTTGAAGGAGTTCACCAACAGTCTTGAAGGAGTTCCCACACATGCTGAGCACTTGTTGGCTGCTTTTCCTTCACTCTGCGGTCCGACTCATCCCAAACCATCTCAATTTGGTTGAGGTCGGGGGATTGTGGAGGCCAGGTCAACTGATGCAGCACTCCATCACTCTCCTTCTTGGTCAAATAGCCCTTACACAGCCTGGAGGTGTGTTGGGTCATTGTCCTGTTGAAAAACAAATGATAGTCCCACTAAGCCCAAACCAGATGGGATGGCGTATCACTGCAGAATGCTGTGGTAGCCATGCTGGTTAAGTGTGCCTTGAATTCTAAATAAATCACAGATAGTGTCACTAGCAAAGCACCCCCACACCATAACACCACCTCCTCCATGCTTTACGGTGGGAACTACACATGCAGAGATCATCCGTTCACCCACACCGCTTCTCACAAATACACGGCGGTTGGAACCAAAAATCTCAATTTTAGACTCCAGACCAAAGGACAAATTTCCACCGGTCTAATGTCCATTGCTCATGTTTCTTGGCCAAACAAATCTCTTCTCCTTATTGGTGTCCTTTAGTAGTGGTTTCTTTGCAGCAATTTGACCATGAAGGCCTGATTCACAGTCTCCTCTGAACTGTTGATGTTGAGATATGTATGTTACTTGAACTCTGTGAAGCATTTATTTGGGCTGCAATTTCTGAGGCTGGTAACGCTAATGAACGTATCCTCTGCAGCAGAAGTAACTCTGCGTCTTCCATTCCTGTGGCAGTCCTCATGAGAGACAGTTTCATCATAGCGCTTAATGGTTTTTGCGACTGCACTTGAAGAAACGTTCAAAGTTCTTGAAATGTTCCGTATTGACTGACCTTCATGTCTTAAAGTAATGATGGACTGTCGTTTCTCTTTGCTTATTTGAGCTGTTCTTGCCATAATATGGTCTTGGTCTTTTACCAAATAGAGCTATCTTCTGTATACCCTCCCTACCTTGTCACAATACAACTGATTGGCTCAAACTCATTAAGAAGGAAATAAATTCCACAAATGTACTTTTAAGAAGGCACACCTATTAATTGAAATGCATTCCAGGTGACTACCTCATGAAGCTGGTTGAGAGAATGCCAAGAGTGTGCAAAGCTGTCATCAGGGCAAAGGGTGGCTATTTGAAGAATCTCAAATATAAAATATATTTTGATTTGTTGAACACTTTTTTGGTTACTACATGATTCCATATGTGTTATTTCATAGTTTTGATGTCTTCATTATTATTCTACAATGTAAAAAATAGTAAAAATAAAGACAAACCCTTGAATGAGTAGGTATGTCCAAACCTTTGACTGGTAGTGTATATTTTTAATCCCAAAAAAATACCTTATGTGATGTAACAAAATATAAATTGCTGGGTCTCAGAGGATTTTTCCCCCTTTCTGTGAGCAGTAGGCTCGGTAGCTTCAAAAAAATAATGTTAAATATAATGTTGACAAAGGTCTGTGCACAGACATAGTTCAATCAAACTACATGGTTCAATCAAACTGTTCTCAAGAAAATATCATTTCTAATTTCAGCACTTTTCAAATAATTGGTTTATTGTCTCAAGAATCATATTCATTGTCTGTACAAATGTCTTTCTCTACCTACAACATTCATGCATTGTTTCTAGGAATTTGAAATAATTTGAATGTGTGCAATATCAATGAATATGAATTGCACTTGAGCAGACTTCATGAAGCAAATTCTCTGACCATTGATGTAGAAAATTACATAATATACTGTAAATGACATCCTATACAGACAAACAGAATACTATAGTATATGCATATTGTTTTTTAATCTGTGGAAGGCTACTAAATGTGAATGAATAGAGAGGGGTTAGTTTGACAAAAGATTGTCTTAGGTCTCAGGTCCTACTCCATGTAAACACACTTCATCGTTTCAATTGAACTTGGAGAAAACTAAATGAAACTAAATGTAATGTTAATACAAGGCTCATATTAATAGGGTTTGTGTTTTAAAAAAATAATTTTTTACTTAATGGATGACTAAATTCTAAGACACAAACATCAACTGTGAGTTGATAAATGCTTCCAATTCCAGTATCTCATCCGTAATGCTTTGTACTCAGGAAGCTCATAATATTGCTAAGTAAACGCATGAGAAGATATTTCTAATGAGCAAATTGAGTGTCTATAAATACAATCTTGCAGGATTAAAATAATTCATTTCTAATATGGAAATATTTCCTGTTAATTGGAAAATAACGAAGTTGTCACAGTCTCACTGCAAAATTAGACGTTTGGCCACGTTTCTCCAAACGTTACATTTTGAAGTTGCTCCAAATGTCACATTTCAAAGTGTTTTTGACACCCTGGGTTGCTTCTCCTGCTCAGCATCATTATGTTTCTCCAAACATCACATTTTAAAGTTTCTCCAACATCAAATAAAAAAA
This sequence comes from Coregonus clupeaformis, assembly GCF_020615455.1. NCBI lineage: Eukaryota > Metazoa > Chordata > Actinopteri > Salmoniformes > Salmonidae > Coregonus > Coregonus clupeaformis. The sequence continues at coordinate 188,306 of NW_025534205.1, read as the reverse complement.
ATTAAGAGTTAAGGTTTTGGATAGGGTTAAAACATTAAGTTTAGGCATTCATTCTGAATGGTTAAGTTAAGTGTTAAATAAAAAAACAAGTGTCTACCACTGGGATTGAACACGTGACCATCGGATGCGGAGTCAAGCCTACTTGATGGTAATAATGCTCACTGTTGCCCCTAGTGGAAGGTTTTGAAGGCATTTCCCTACGTCCTCAGGACATGGACAGAAGTCCAATTTCTACCTTGAGTGATCTGGCTGAAATAAAATATAAGATAACAATGTTGGGCGCAACAGGTGAGAAACTGATTGAAAGGTCTGCAACAGACTGTACACTGTAAATCATTATTTAATTGGAATGTAGATTCTGTTTCATATGCGTCATACTGTGGTTACTGTGTAGATAGGCCTACACTGTGTAGATCCATGGTATCTGTGCAACTTAATGTGTCATTAAATGCCCTCTGGCTTGAATATCTTTTAGTTTTGGTGGGCACTATTTCTCAAGCATACCTTGACATCACTGTCACAGCTCAAGGATAAAAACACATCTTTATACTGTTGAGACCAAAGGAGCCAGATTACCTGTGACAGCCCCATTGTTTCCCTCTATCTGGGAGACAGCTCTGGATGTCTATGGGGTGACTGACTGCTCAATGATGGGACTAGTAGATTAAGCTCTGTCACCCCCGCTATCAGGGCCTTCACCCTGCTCATGTGACGGATCAGACAGGACAGGGGTGCAGGGGGAAGGGGTGAGGGCGAGGTGAACGAGTGGACCGATTGATGGGGAGGCGACAGAGGACCCTGGGGGTGTGCTCTGTAATCGGCCATCAGAGACTTCAACAAATCCTCCGCCCTCTGACCCAAATCACAGCCTTAATATCTAAAAAAAATCTTGCCTCGGACTCAAAGGACAAGGTCCCCCTACAGCCAGATTTGGAGAGGTACAGAGATTGATTGAGCTTGATATGACATTCATGTATTTGGAATAGCAGCATTCATCCTTAAGAGTCTATTGACGCACCTGTGTGTCAATCTAAGTAACATAATACAAAAAATCCCCATCAAAATCTGTCAGTTTAAGCTAGATATATTAGATAGCATTGGCTGTGTCTCAATCCACAGCATCGGCCTATGTCAGCTTTCCGCATCTGTGGTGGAAGGTGGCTGAGCTACAGCGGTGTTTGTCAGACCATGAGACTTCCCAAAAATCGCTCTTCTCACGGAAACGTCTGTAGCGTCCGTTTTGCTCTACGACCCCCACAAGTGTCACGGGACTCGTCTGAAGGTAACCAATACAAACGAATGGAAGTATGGAGGTAGTTTTGTGCCAACCAAAATAAGGGGTTAAATATGTGTCCAAAAAACTAAAATATTTCCTGAGCCTTCTTATATCTCCTAGATATAGGACAGACACTTCAAAACCGTATTTATTTTTGGACTGCCTTTTTTTGCCATTTATGAATGTGTGATTCAATGCGTTTCTATGGTTTATCAAATTGTTGTTTTTATAACTAAAGGGGTCCTAAAATTCAAAATCAAATAGCTAAATGATCCATGGTATCACCATCTTAAAACAATTCCATAATATGGAATTGTTTTAAGATGGTCATAAATAACACTTTCCCATTGTTCCTCAACTGTTCCTCAACTGCAGTGTATGACATACCATTTTGTAGCTCTGAGTCTCTATTTTCATCCAATGTAAAAAACACAATTTCTAATTTTGCTACATAAGACCGAATCGAGGCGGTCGGTCACATATGTTAGCTTAGTACCATCCCCCTCAACAGCTTAGGCTTTATTTGTAACGATCCCGGCGGTCTGAGTCGGGTCCTGTCTGGTGACGAGTGTTTCTGGTCGTAGCTCCTGTTTCCCGAGGGTTCGGGAACGCTCTGGGAGCGCTCTTGTTTCCGCACCTGCTTCCCATCAGCAATCGGCACACCTGGGCCTAATCATCACCCTTCTTAGGGTCTGGCCCAACATCCAGTTCCTGCCGGATCGTTAGCCATGAACAGTATGTTTTGCCGCGTATTAGCCTCAGTACTAGAGTTAGTGTTTGTTGTTTTGTTGCACCCTGTTGACCTGCCTGGTACTTACCTCCGTTTTTGTTCTCCCCACAGTCACTCGCCCGGAACCTCTACCCAACCTCTGCCTGATGGTCGGCGGCTGCCGAGCCATCATCGGATCAACCACTGGACCCTCTACAACTCCGCCACGCCGCCGCTCTGTTCCCTGGATTATTTCCCTTCACCCTTGGTTCAGTAAATAAACACTCACCTTTTGACACCACTTACCTTGTCCTGGTCTGCTTCTGGGTTCTGGCTTAGTAAACCGTGACAGAACGATCCGGCCAGTAATGAACCCAGCGGACCTGGACTCTGTTCCGCCATGCTATTACCCAGCAGGAGAAGATGTTGGGCCATCATAGCACGGTACTACAGGAGATCGCGTTGTCAGTTCGGGAACCTTTCTACCGGTCTGACGGAGGTCCAGAACCAACGCAAGTGGCCGGTGGAGGATCCACTACCGGTTTCATCCATCTCGCCTGCCGCTTCTGAAGCTGTGGCCATCCGTGAGCCCAAGGTTCCGACGCCGGATAAATATGAGGGGGAGCTGGGAAGATGCCGTTCCTTCCTTATGCAGTGTGGACTAGTGTTCGATCTACAGCCCTACTCTTATGCCACAGACAAGGCTAGGATAGCCTTTGTGATTGAGTTGCTGCGTGGTCGTGGCGCTGGAGTGGGCTTCAGCCGTTTGGGAACGACAGGATCCCTGCATGGCTTCATACCAGGGGTTCACGGCCGAGATGAGGAAGCTCTTCGACCATTCCGTCCGAGGGAGGGACGCAGCTAGGGCGCCTGTTTTCGCTTCGCCAAGGAACTCGCAGCGTGGCCGACTTCGTGATTGAGTTCAAGACGTTGGCTGTGGAGAGTGGGTGGAACGAGGAGTCTCTGCAAGCGGCCTTTTACCAGGGTCTGTCGGAGCAGCTCAAGGATGAGTTGATCTCCTATCCGGAGCCTAGTGACCTGGACAGCTTGGTAGCCTTGTCCATTCGGGTGGATAATCGAGTCCGAGAGCGAAGGAGGGAGAAGCAATGGGGTCCGTCCAATCGATCAGTTTCTCAGTTCCCAGTCGGGTCGGGTGGTGGACCAGAACACATCGATCATTCTCCACCACAGTGGATTAGTGGAGAGGTCCTCTCTCCCGATTCGGAACTCCATGCAAGTGGGGCGGCACGGGTTAACCAAGGAGGAGCGTCAACATAGACGTAAGACCAACTGCTGCCTCTACTGTGGTAGCTCGGGGACATTACATCTCCACTTGTTCCCGGCGGTCGTCAAACTGCCCGGCTCGCTAAAGTTGGGAGGACTTTTAGCGAGCCAGTTTCAACCTCTCAGTACCTCTGTCAGACCCCGCTTCCCGGCTACCCTTGTGAACAGGAATCAGAGCTTAGCGCTTAACGCTTTTATCGATTCAGGTGCCGATGGAAGCTTTCTTGATGCCGAGTTGGTGGAACAGCTGGGGCTTTCCAAGGAGCAATTGCCGGAAGCCATTGAAGCGACCACTCTGAACGGCAGTAGTCTGGCACGTATCACGATGAGGACTGAACCGGTTAAGATGCGGTTGTCAGGGAATCATTCTGAGATGATTTCATTTTTTCATTCTGCCGTCTTCCCATGTTCCTCTGGTCCTTGGATACCCCTGGCTGAAGGAACACAATCCCCGTTCGATTGGGTGACGGGCAAGGTAACGAAGTTGGAGCCTGGATTGTCATGCTAACTGTCTCAAGACTGCCTGCCCCCATTCGGTTCCCAGTCAGGTGATTGAGGCTAAACCTCCAGATTTGTCCCTGGTTCCCGAGACATATCACGATTTGGGGGAGGTTTTCAGTAAGCAGAAGGCTCTGTCACTCCCTCCCCACCGACCATATGATTGTGCCATCAACCTGGTCCCTGGAGCTGTCTACCCCAAGGGAAGGTTATACAGTATCTCCCGACCTGAACGTGAGGCGTTGGAGACCTACATCAAGGAGTCCCTAGCTGCTGGTCTCGTTCGTCCCTCGTCATCACCCCTGGGGGCAGGATTCTTCTTTGTGGGTAAGAAGGATGGCTCTCTTCGACCATGTATTGACTATCGGGGGTTGAATGACATCACGGTCAAGAACAAGTATCCCCTGCCCTTGATGAGTTCTGCCTTCGACTCCTTACAGGGTGCTACGGTGTTCACCAAGTTAGACCTACGCAATGCGTATCACCTGGTCCGGATCAGAGAGGGGGACGAGTGGTTGACGGGTTTCAATACACCGATGGGGCACTTCGAGTATCAGGTGATGCCGTTTGGACTGACCAATGCTCCAGCGGTATTCCAGAGTATGGTGAACGACGTCCTGAGAGATATGATCGGTCTCTTCGTGTTTGTTTACCTGGATGACATTCTGATCTTCTCGAAGGAACCTTCCGACCACGTCCAGCATGTCCGGCAGGTTCTGCAGCGATTGTTGGAGAATCGCCTGTTCGTGAAGGCCGAGAAGTGCGAAGTTTCACGCCCACACAACATCCTTTCTCGGGTACATCATCTCCAGGGGAGAGATTAGGATGGACCAGGAGAAGGTTAGAGCGGTTCTGGAATGGGCCCAGCCCGGTACGAGATTGCAGCTCCAGAGATTTTTTGGGGTTTGCGAATTTCTACCGCAGATTCATCCGGGATTACAGCCGTGGTGGCCGCTCCATTAACTGCCTTGACTTCCAGCATCAGGACCTTCAAGTGGAATCCGGAGGCGGATCGAGCGTTTCTGGATTTGAAGAGGCGATTCACCAACGCACCCGATTCTCTCTCAACCGACACGGCCCGTCAGTTCGTTGTTGAAGTGGACGCGTCTGATGTGGGAGTTGGCGCCATCCTGTCGCAGCGATGCTCCACGGACAGTAAACTCCATCCCTGCGCCTACTACTCGCCGCCTTTCACCTGCGGAGAGGAATTACGATGTGGGTAACCGGGAGCTTCTCGCGGTGAAACTTGCCTTGGAGGAGTGGCGCCACTGGTTGGAGGCGGAGCAACCGTTTATTGTCTGGACGGACCACAAGAATCTTGCTTACGTGCAATCGGGCGAAACGTCTCAACTCCCCTCAGGCCAGGTGGGCGTTGTTTTTCGGACGATTCAAGTTTGTCCTGACGCTCCGACCTGGGTCTAAGAACGGCAAGGCGGACGCCTTGTCCCGGATGTTCTCCAAGACGGAGGAGAGTGGGTCCAAGACCGAGACTATTCTCCCCCGGAACTGCGTCGTGGGAGCAGTCATGTGGAAGATTGAGGAGGAGGTGCTGGCGGCCCTTCGGACTCAGCCCGGTCCCGGTAACGGTCCACCCGGTCGGTTGTTTGTGCCTGAGTCGGGTTCGTCCCTGCTGTTCTCAAGTGGTCCCACGCCAGTAAGATGGCTTGTCACCCTGGCGTGGCTCGGACTATGGCGTTTCTTCGCAGACGTTTTTGGTGGCCTGCCATGGCCGAGGATACTCGGGGTGTTGTTGCTGCCTGTCCAGTGTGTGCGCAGAATAAGAGTACCAATCGGCCCAGCTCTGGACTACTTCACCCCCTTCCTATTCCCGGGCGTCCATGGTCGCATCTGGCCCTGGACTTCGTCACGGGGTTGCCCGCTTCTGAGGGGAACACGGTCGTTCTGACTATCGTGGACAGATTCAGCAAGTTCGCCCACTTTGTGCCGATTGCCAAGCTTCCCTCTGCCTCGGAGACGTCCGAGATCCTGGTTAGGGAGGTTTTCAGGGTCCACGGTTTGCCCAGTGATATCGTTTCCGACCGTGGCCCTCAGTTTACCTCTGCTGTCTGGAAGTCCTTCTGTTCGGCCATTGGAGCTACAGTCAGTCTCACATCTGGTTTTCACCCCCAATCCAATGGTCAGGCGGAGAGAGCCAACCAGAAGATGGAATCCACGCTACGCTGTCTGGTCTCTTCCAACCCCACCTCCTGGGCCTCTCAGTTGCCTTGGGTTGAGTATGCCCACAATACTCTCCCTACATCTGCCACTGGGATGTCTCCCTTCCAGTGCCTGTATGGCTACCAACCTCCCCTGTTCCCTTCTCAGGAGAAGGAGCTCTCAGTGCCTTCTGTTCAGGCCCACATTCGTCGTTGCCACCGGACCTGGCATCGGGCCAGAAAGGCACTCCTTAGAGGTTCGGACCGGTATCAGCTCCAGGCGAATCGCCGCCGGATCCCCGCTCCCACCTATACCATCGGAGATAGGGTTTGGTTGGCCACACGGGATCTTCCGTTACGGACTGAGTCTAGGAAGTTGTTACCGAAGTTCATTGGTCCGTTTGTGGTGGAGAAGGTGATCAATCCAGTGGCAGTTCGACTCAAACTACCGAGGACGCTCAGAGTCCATCCCACCTTTCATGTCTCCTGCCTCAAGCCTGTCCTCCTCAGTCCTCTGTTGCCTCCCTCCGCCTCCTCCTCCTCCTCCTCGGATGATCGGAGGTGGTCCTGCCTACACGGTGCGGCGCATCATGGATTCCCGACGGCGGGGCCGGGTTTCCAGTATCTCGTGGACTGGGAGGGGTATGGTCCTGAGGAGAGGAGTTGGGTTCCGCGGCGACAGGTCCTAGATCCGGATCTCATCAGGGACTTCACCGCCTCCATCCTGGCGCTCCGGGAGTCCGCCCGGTGGCGTTCGTCGGAGGGGGGTACTGTAACGATCCCGAGCGGTCTGAGTCGGGTCCTGTCTGGTGACGAGTGTTTCTGGTCGTAGCTCCTGTTTCCCGAGGGTTCGGGAACGCTCCGGGGAGCGCTCTTGTTTCCGCACCTGCTTCCCATCAGCAATCGGCACACCTGGGCCTAATCATCACCCTTCTTAGGGTCTGGCCCAACATCCAGTTCCTGCCGGATCGTTAGCCATGAACAGTATGTTTTGCCGGCGTATTAGCCTCAGTACTAGAGTTAGTGTTTGTTGTTTTGTTGCACCCTGTTGACCTGCCTGGTACTTACCTCCGTTTTTGTTCTCCCCACAGTCACTCGCCCGGAACCTCTACCCAACCTCTGCCTGATGGTCGGCGGCTGCCGAGCCATCATCGGATCAACCACTGGACCCTCTACAACTCCGCCACGCCGCCGCTCTGTTCCCTGGATTATTTCCCTTCACCCTTGGTTCAGTAAATAAACACTCACCTTTTGACACCACTTACCTTGTCCTGGTCTGCTTCTGGGTTCTGGCTTAGTAAACCGTGACATTATTGGTTTTAAACACCTATGTTTCATATCTACTTGGGGTTATTGAATTTATAATTGACTGGCAGGCAGGATTAATTAATTTCATTAATTACATTAATTAATTAATTGTTTTGGTCAGCCTTATTAGTAATTCATATGGTTAATCAATCAGTCAAGTGTAATTCGTTTTTATATAGCATAAGGTATCAGATTCCAGTTAATGTTTTATCATGTTCACAGCATACTACAGTATAATCTAATGTCACCTGCTGTACACAGGTCACATAAATGTGCATATAGTGGAATATGCATTTCAGTGTATGTCATTCTCAAAACCTCCAGTACCATAACCTCTGGAAGCATGATCAATGCCTCATGTAGAAACCCATCCATTGAAGGATTACACGATACAGAATGGACCTATTCTTGAAATATTTCCCTGTCTTGTCATTAGCTGCATAATTTGGTGCATATACAGTACAATTTTGAGTCAAGGCCAGGAGTCAGGTTCCCCAAAAGCATAAACTCTTTTCAATTTAAATTCCAAAGTAAAAAGCACATTACTGTAGAAATTACAGTATTTAATTTCTGCTCTTTAGAAGTCATATGATGGCACATCCCATTCACTCTTTCTATTGTTGTAAATATACCCGAGGCTCATCACTTTGGTCAATTTACCCTGGATTTAAATTAATTATCCCACCACAGAAGCACCTTATGGCATTTTGTGACTACGTAGGTGTCATTGATGAACTCCCAAAGTTCCAGAGGCAGCTTTTGATCTCAAGCCCACAAAATTGTGCATGCCAAACTCCTGTAAGCAACTTCTGAAAAATTGACCAACCAACAGATAAACAGATTAAGGGCATGTCTACGTCTAACAAGCAGTCAATGGTTAATAATGGTGGTGTATAATGGCAACAATTGTAGTCTTGTGTAATTCATGCAGAGGTTATTTTACTTTATCTGGATGGGAGCTTTGCAAGCCTTTGCATATTTTTTGAATTCATTACAAGCCTATTAGTGAGCAAACCCGTCGGGAGGAGAGACGTCAGGGCCCATTCAGTGTCGGCGCCTTTTGTTCATCCAAATGCCAAGTGCTTATACCAGTGAGCTGTCACCGCTGTGAACCCTTTCCATGGGGGGATAGGAGGAGGTCAGACAATGAAGCGAGGGAGACAGGAGCCAGACAAGATCACATAGGAGGTGAAGACACTCAGGAGGTCTCGGACCATCTCACTTAATGTGACGAGGAAATTGGCAACGGTAAAAAGATTAATGAATCTACTTCCCCTCCACCTCATACCCTCCCAAGCCATTCTCTATCCTCAGTGCATGCAAGAGGCTGCTGGGATTTTTTCAATATGGAACAACAGTGAAGTCCAGTAGACCTACTTTGTCATATAAACTACAGTTAAAGGTAGACTCAGCTAAATGACATTGCCATGAGCTGCACCGCAGGTATTGAGATGCAAGACTTCGTCCTCACACAGTCACAAAAAAAAGAAGGGTTGTAGGCATTGGGTCACTTAGTTATATAGCCTGTGTACTGTATATACACAAGTTATCGTTACTCATTGTGTATTTATTCCTTGCGTTATTCTTTTTCTGTTATTTATCTTTTTTTCTCTCTCTGCATTGTTGGGAAGGGCCTGTAAGTAAGCATTTCACTGTTAGTTTACACCTGTTGTTTACGAAGCATGTGACAAATAACATTTTATTGATTTAGTTGGGTTGTTGTCTTTAAAAACTGCTGGGTTATTGATGCTGGGTCAAATCAAAACAAATCAAATTGTATGTGTCACATGCTTCATAAACAACAGGTGTAGACTAACAGTGAAATGCTTACTTACGGGCCCTTCCCAACAATGCTGGGTTATTGAGATATGACTCAACGGGTCAGTTCAGAAGTCTGGAGGCTTGGCTTAGTAGGGGCGTGGCTTTCAGCTAGTTCTTTTTAGTTACCCATGAGAGTAAATGTCATTCCTGTCCATCTATCTGCTGTATATTTCTAACACGTTAAGGTTGAACATTGAAATTTTTGTAGCTTCAATTAGGCTTACTAAAGTATAGGACTTCCCTAAACACCTATGCAAATCTCATTGTTGGGATACAGTAAGGTGGTATACCTTATTATAATATATAATAAATTATATTAATATTATAGAACAGGGTTCCCTAACTGGAGGGCCATGGGTCGAATTTGTTCCGCGGGTGGTTTTATTTGGTACCTCACATTTTGAGCAAAAAATAAATAAATAAAATGTATTCTTTTTTTTTGCATTTTCATTATTGTACATAAAAGACTAACACCAGGAAATCGTCTCAAAGTGATTTTAATTTTGGAAATCTGTTCCCAAGTATTGCCACACATTATAGAGAGATTTGAAATAATGTTTTAGTCAAATATTATGTCTGTTTGGGCTTCTTGGGGTCAATTTGCAGTCTACAAATTACTTGTAATTATGTTACGGCCCCCCGACCAGCCACACAATAAAAAAATCGGCCCGCAGCTGAATCTATAGTAGTTGATGATGATCCCTGTCATAGAAGAATATGTCAAATACAAAAAAAATACAACAACAAAAAATATGTAGTATGTAAACTACACATGAACAGGAATTACATTGACTCTCACGGGTAGCCAATTAGCTATAGCTGAAAGCCATGCCCCTAATAAGTCACGCCTCCTGAAAATAACCTAAGGATTACATTAAAAAAGACCCAGCTCCTAGGTCAACCCAGCATGAGAGTAAAATAATCTAATCATTAACAAAGTTGTACACTGCCTCTGCAGCTTCGTCTTTGTTTCTGCCAGCATGTATTTGGAAGGACAACATGTACAGCATTTCAGCAGAAACAATGAAGCATCTCTGACCTTTATCCCTCGTTGTCCAACTGCCTGGTCATAGCCTCCCATCCGGTGATTTGTCATTCACTTTGGTCTGACACACAGAAACAACACAATATGCAGTATGTTTAAGTCACAATCCAGAAAGGCCCTGACACATTACAAACACTGTGCTTAACAAATTGATTAAACTGTCCTTGTCAAAGAACAAATCTTTAGTTTTTGAAGGCGAAGAGAAAAGCTATATCAAATGGTTTCCATATGTTTATTTACGCCTGGAGTGCAGATGTGCATGAAGCGATGGTGTTGATGTTTCAACTGCTACTGGCATGGCTTCTGTTTTATTGCCCTGCGGCACTTATTTAAATGAGGCCTCTGTTGTATCATTAAAGTTGTGTGTGTGTTTCTGGGTGTGTGTATGTGTGTGTGTGACAGAAACGGAGAGAGCAAGAGCGAGAGCCTCTAATGACATCACATTATCGCCTTCGGAAAATATAACCTTTCACTGAGAGCCTCCGGCTATAAAATAATTCGTTTGTTTCATCTGCTGAGGGGGAGCTTGACAGGCCGACAGGACATAGCAGGTGCCCCGTGGTTTAGTATCAGAATGGAAACATGCCCCAAACAAATTAGGTCACACAACGGAACTTAAGAACATAGAACTTCATATCAGGAGAATTGTATTAAAAAACTAGTAGGCTGGCCCTGAGGACCTAAATGTCTCTGCTGGAATTCATTTCTGTCATTTGTAGTGTGGTTTAGTTGAATACTAAAAAAGCATACAATGAAATCCATTATTATAAAAATTGACATTATCCAACTCAATTCAACAAACCATTAAGGTCATGTCCAATATCAAACCCTCACACTCACCCCAGAAAACAATGTTGGATCTGAGAACATTATGATAGCAGGATGTTGTAAGGGTAGCGAAATGTCCTTGGACCACAAATGTAATCTTGAAGTTCCTGTTGATGTAGAAGCTTTTATAGATAGAATGTAGTAATAGTCTGCACTTGCATGACACACAGCCAGTCTGATGCCTACATATGACTGGAACGCATCACACATCACAGACCATGCCTATTAAACCACTCACTGTGAGACAGTTGACCCTTTCCTGTCCTCTCCCTGTACCGCACTAAAGTATACGACATCCTGTCATTGACAGGGTTGTATTTCATCACATGTACCACATATCCCATATTTGTGTGAATTATATTCCATTTAACAGGCTTGACCATCTATAGGATACTCCCTTCCATTCAGGAGGCAGGAATATGGGCCGAAGTTAGGTTAGGTTTTACTAGTTCTATTTCCTCAGCCTTCCTTCGTTTTAAAGGGTGATTGCATGAATTAATGCTATAAATCTTGTAAGATTGTAAAAGCTGACAATCACTCACTCCCTGCCTGCCTCTCTCCCTCTCCCTCTCCCTCTCCCTCTGCGGTTTGAAATGCGCTGGCATTGAGGAGTAAATGAAAACAGCAAACACAATGGGAGAAACGTCAGCGAGTAAAATGAGTCGGTAATTACCTTCTCTGTTCACCAGCGGGAAGCCGTTTTGAGGGACATAAATTATTCCAATTCTGCTTCAGCTTTCATTTACCACTCATTGTTAAAGGAAGATAATGGTTGACTATAGAGTTAAGGGCATTCTGCTGATTTCCAATATAAAACTCAGTAGAGTAATCTATGATGGTGATGATAATGCTTTACTTGGCCTCCTTAGGGCCATGAACAAAACAATACAACCTTAGACTTACTTTAAATTTCACTCAATAAGATTCAATTAGACATTGACAAATAATAGTACAATTGTTTTAATTCAAATTAGATGTTCAACGCCAGTAGACTTTATTTTAATTAAACAAACATCCTGTTGAAAAAGCATGGTGCATAGTTATTCCTCCTGCTTGAATAATACTTACATCTCCAATTGGTATTCTCATCCTTCCTTCAGTTCAACAGAATCTGATTAAAAACATAAAAAACGATTGGTCTCTTGCCTGATTTCCTTGCCATTTTACTATTCTACTTAGCAGTGAACTCCTAAAATAGTCAAAAAGTTCCATCCCCAAAACCATGTGTTGAATTTTCATCAGGCAAATAAAACAGCTGCCTAACAAAGTCCCTGCAAACCAATGATGCATATAAACGCTGGATTAGTTTTTGTATGTATTGGCCATGCTATGTATTGGCCACTGAGAGGCTTTGAAGCCACCGGTCGGCCATATTGGTACTCCCAAGAAGGCGCAGTCCTCCATAGGAATGAATGGAATTCTAAAGTATTTCAATTAAATGTTGCAAGGACAATTATTGATGTAGTGGGGACAGTAACATTAGAACTTTAAAAAAATTATACTTTAAGGAAAATTATTTTATATATTCTTTCATTGCAAAAAATTTTTTTTGCTCACATAATATAATTCATACATTACGGTGTCTGTAATAGAATAAATGTGGCAAAAACAAATGTAGACAGTTGCTATGTTTCCATGAACTTATCCATGGATTTCTTTTAGACATTTAGAAAGTTTGCATTGAAAAAAGATGTGACAATTGCCTGCAAGGGTGCATTTCCATTTAGCTATCTTGTGTCAATATAAAGAGCTGGACATAATGACGTCACACAACAACAAAAAATAGCCTTTTAGGCAAATTCCACATTAATACATTCGTGACAGCCTGTGTGCCCTCTGTTTTATGTCTCAGGTAGCCCGCGAAAGCCAGTATGGATAGAATGTAATAAATGACTAATATTTGCCATATTATAATAATTATCATTTGCCAACATATCGCCACAGTCTGTGCCATGATGAAACTTGCACTCCTGTAGATCTGAATTAATTGGATGGTGAAATATTCATCTAGTGTATATATAAATCATTGCTGCAGATGGTTGCAGTTGTTTTTGCAAAGACCATGGGAGTTTGGACCTGTCAGTCATTGGGCGCGTTTGAGTGGATCACTTTTGTCACTTTTTGCCATCGTTGGTCACCGCCTTCTAAAGTGTGTTGCATTATGTGGATAAATATTGTCCAACTTGCGCCTACATGACGACTGCATGAACTTTACAAAAAACATGTGATCAAAGGTCATTAAGTTTTGACTGCAAGTTTCTGCAGTTGCTCTTCACGAACTTCATCATGCTGCCATCGCCTGCATTGGGGAGGCTCAAATGTCAACCAATCGTTAGGGTGTTTTTGTTTGACCAAAGATGTGACTGAAACAGGAACCAACTTTGCGCTATTCATGTATACAATGGACAAATGAATGTGATATTTGAGGCTCTCTCTAACCAATTAATTGTACAATATATATATATATATATATATATATATATATATATATATATATATATATATATATGTACAATATGTTTACAGTTTGTGAGTGTGCGATATGGGGGTTGGAAACATGTTTATTTCAACATTGCAAAAAAGTATTTGTGTAAATGATGGCAACACTGCCATGTTGCATTGAGCCTTGCTGTTGGAAAACCACATCAGTGTCCGACTTTCAGATGTTGCAGATGCACCTCACTCGATTTCACTCCTCAACTTGCATCTGCAGTCGGTTGCTTCAGCCTTACCACTCAAACGAGCCCATTAGCATTAGCATGAGTCTGCACGTAAATGACTTACTGGCATCTTTCTCGAAGTCAAAGGGTCTTGAGCTATTAGCAAAGCTCCAGGTGGCTGAGTTGATGCCTGAGACTGCAGTTTGAATTGTCATTGTTCCGTGATGTTAAGGTAGCAAACCGACCCCAGAGCAGAAGCACTTGGTGGAAACATTTTAATCAAGAAGCATGTTGTGGTTTTGATTCCTGCTGCATATTTTGCTGTTATGCCGAGGACTTTTCAGACAATTAAAGTATCTTGACATTTTCAAAGAGCATGAGGTTGGTTCACCGTTTGGCTCCAAATGACTGATTGGAAAACATGACTTTTATGACGGCAGAAATGTGGAATATTCATGATATGCTCCGTTAGGGCGGCAGGAAGCCTAGCAGTTAGAGTATTGGGCCAGTAACCGAAAGGTCACTGGTTCAAATACCTGAGCTGACAAGGTGAAAAATCTGTTGCTGTACTCTTGAGCAAGGCACTTAAGCCTAAATTGCTCTAGGGGTGCTGTACTACCATGGCTACCATGTAAAATAACACATTTCACTGCACCTATCTGGTGTATGCGACAATAAAACATATTTAGACAATGCCTTGACTTGACTGTGAGGTTTTTTGAGGGGATTTTGACTTTGAGCGACTTTAACTTTGAGAAACATAAAGATTTGGCAGCCATGTTGTGGACACAGACACACACACAAAAACACAGTAACACACAAACACACATACACACACATAGAGATGTCATTATGTCAACATGTGCTTCACACACTCAAAGTGTCATCAGGGAATTAAAGCACTCTTCCAAGGCACGTCTGTCCATCCCTGCATCCTTTCCAGTCTGTCTCATTGATGGCATGTTAGCTCCAGCAGGGTGAGAGCCTACCAGGACTTTCAATCACAGACGTAGGGCCAAATTCATTTCAAAACTGCCTCAGCAATGTGTTTGGGATATCTTTTGTTGACACAACTACACAAGGGGAGTCTATTGGCTATGTCTACAATGCCCAAAACCCATCTGGTATTGTGTTTGACTTCAGGAAGAACATAGTATCCCACTGGGCACAAGCTGGTTGAATTAACGTTGTTTCAACGTAATTTGTCAACGTATTGTGACGGGGTATATACGTGGAAAATACATTTGATTTGAAAAAAGTAATCAACATAAACTGTTTTTTGAGGGTATAATTTCAACCATAGGATTATGTCATCATGGTGACCAATTTTCAACATAGACAAAATATGTTGAATTTGTACCGTTGAAACAACATCAGATCTTTAACATAATATCCACTTTAAGAAAAAAAGCTATGGGCTGGGCAGCACCTCCTACTGGAGAGGTGACCTATCTACAGCTATCCCTTCAGTCTCCCATCCATGGTTTTAACCAAGCCCAGCACTGCTTAGCTTTGATATTTGTCACCATTACCAATGTGCTATCATGAGAATGATTGTTGAGAAATCTCCACTTAATAGATTCAATGTTGCTATCAAGGTCATTCCAAAGGGTAGGTTCAACAGAGCAAATGAAATGTAACCATACTATCAATCATATATCAATTATCTATTAAATTCAGCACAGGATTCAACTAAAAATAGACAATACATATAGGCCTAGGGTTTCAAGCTTTGGTTGATTTCAAATGGAATCTACAAGTTAATAATAATAATATGTTCGATTTACGTCTCCATTTCTACCAAAAATAAAAGTTAAAGAATAGGATTAAATCAAATTAAACTGTATGTAAAGTGCATTTAAAGTTTGATTTGATTTAGTCCTATTCTTTAACTTAGAATTTTGGTTGAAATGGAGATGTGAATCCAACATATCAGTTTTTCATTTGTAGACAAACTGGAATTAAAGCCAGACTCAGTGGTACAGATGGAGCTATCTGAGCAGAAGATCATCTCCTTCAAAAGTTTATATTTGGTTGTGTTGTCAACCAAACACAATTCAATATTACTTTTGTAAGACAGTAAATAGCCTAATGTTAAGGCTATCTTACAAACAAATGTAACAGTATTTATTCAACCTTAAAATGAGTAACACATCCATGGCCAGATTTTAGGTTACTGTAACAATAAATGCCTTCTTATGTAATTATAGAAAGTACGCATGTTCAGGGTCTCAGGTCTGTGGAAATTGCTATAATATTCTGCACAGAATCTCAAATGGCATTGTTCACTTGTACCATGTACTTTGAATGTAATCTCAACTAACTGCAATCCAGGTCATTTGATAGTGCTATTTGATCAAGCATAGTGATAACACATTAAGTTGTAAATAAACAAAATATCTTACATTGTATTCCAATTTTAACTTAGGTGTGCTTTTAAATGGTTGAAAGCATAGTTATAACACATTGGGAATTCAACAAACTTTTGACTGTCTTTTTGAGTGGGTGAAAATAGGTTGGAATCTCATTGTTCAAAGTACGTACCAGATATTACCCAATTCTCCACATTGAAATGACTCAGTGGGCCCAGTTGGATAGGCCTACAATACTACTATATACATGCTGCAGTACAGGATTTAGAGCCACATGGAGACACAACACTGAATAGAGCCTAGGATTGAATGCTCATCAGTGAGAGAAAAAACTGACTTGCATTTACACGAGAGAGGAAAAATAGATACTCACTTGCATACCTGAAAAGCAGCATCCCTTAAAAAAAAATCATAATCAATTGATGTCAAATCAAATCAAAGTTTACTGGTCGCGTACACAGTTTTGCATGTCTTGAATGTTAGCATAAAGATAACATTTCAAATGTCCTAAGTCAGCTGTTTTAGTGTAAATGTGAATGGATTCGTCATTGTTGCTGTTCCAGTAACAGTCAGTGATTAAAACATAGCTCTTGGGTTTAACTCAAACCCTGCGATGTAGTCATTGTTGCTTTTTTATTCTGTATCCATTTCAGCACTGCGTTCAGAAAGCTGGCTCCCTCAGGCCACACGTCACTGAGGCCAAACTCAAGGAGAAATCCATTCCTCTCTCTCTCTCTCTCTCTCTCTCCCTCTCTCTTTCTCTACCCCTTTCTGACACAGTCGAGGTCTTTATTTAGAAACTGAATTACTGTGAGGAATCAGTGCCAAAGGGCAGGATGCAATGGTGTGTCGATACTAGCACTGGGAAGTAGAAACACAGAGGTACAGTGGGGAGAACAAGTATTTGATACACTGCCGATTTTGCAGGTTTTCCTACTTACAAAGCATGTAGAGGTCTGTAATTTTTATCATAGGTACACTTCAACTGTGAGGGACGGAATCTAAAATCCAGAAAATCACATTGTATGATTTTTAAGTAATTAATTTGCATTTTATTGCATGACATTTGATACTTCAGAAAAGCAGAACTTAATATTTGGTACAGAAACCTTTGTTTGCAATTACAGAGATCATACATTTCCTGTAGGTCTTGACCAGGTTTGCACACACTGCAGCAGGGATTTTGGCCCACTCCTCCATACAGACCTTCTCCAGATCCTTCAGGTTTCGGGGCTGTCGCTGGGCAATACGGACTTTCAGCTCCCTCCAAAGATGTTCTATTGGGTTCAGGTCTGGAGACTGGCTAGGCCACTCCAGGACCTTGAGATGCTTCTTACGGAGCCACTCCTTAGTTGCCCTGGCTGTGTGTTTCGGGTCGTTGTCATGCTGGAAGACCCAGCCACAACCCATATTCAATGCTCTTACTGAGAGAAGGAGGTTGTTGGCCAAGATCTCGCGATCCCCCATCCATCCTCCCCCTCAATACGGTGCAGTCGTCCTGTCCCCTTTGCAGAAAAGCATCCCCAAAGAATTATGTTTCCACCTCCATGCTTCACGGTTGGGATGGTGTTCTAGGGGTTGTACTCATCCTTCTTCTTCCTCCAAACACGGCGAGTGGAGTTTAGACCAAAAAGCTCTATTTTTGTCTCATCAGACCACATGACCTTCTCCCATTCCTCCTCTGGATCATCCAGATGGTCATTGGCAAACTTCAGATGGGCCTGGACATGCGCTGGCTTGAGCAGGGGGACCTTGCGTGCGCTGCAGGATTTTAATACATGACGGTGTAGTGTGTTACTAATGGTTTTCTTTGAGACTGTGGTCCCAGCTCTCTTCAGGTCATTGACCAGGTCCTGCCGTGTAGTTCTGGGCTGATCCCTCACCTTCTTCATGATCATTGATGCCCCACGAGGTGAGATCTTGCATGGAGCCCCAGACCGAGGGTGATTGACGGTCATCTTGAACTTCTTCCATTTTCTAATAATTGCGCCAACAGTTGTTGCCTTCTCACCAAGCTGCTTGCCTATTGTCCTGTTGCCCATCCCAGCCTTGTGCAGGTCTACAATTTTATCCCTGATGTCCTTACACAGCTCTCTGGTCTTGGCCATTGTGGAGAGGTTGGAGTCTGTTTGATTGAGTGTGTGGACAGGTGTCTTTTATACAGGTAACGAGTTCAAACAGGTGCAGTTAATACAGGTAATGAGTGGAGAACAGGAGGGCTTCTTAAAGAAAAACTAACAGGTCTGTGAGAGCCGGAATTCTTACTGGTTGGTAGGTGATCAAATACTTATGTCATGCAATAAAATGCAAATTAATTACTTAAAAATCATATAATGTGATTTTCTGGATTTTTGTTTTAGATTCCGTCTCTCACAGTTGAAGTGTACCTATGATAAAAATTACAGACCTCTACATGCTTTGTAAGTAGGAAAACCTGCATAATCGGCAGTATATCAAATACTTGTTCTCACCACTGTAGTGTGTGTGTATTAGAGGAGACATCAACAAATGAAGAGAGTGAGCCATGCTGCATATAGAGTGGGGCAGAATAGAAATAGAAAATAGGAAGGGGAGCATATGGAGACTGATAGAACATTCCCACCAGAGACAAAGGAAACAAGAGGGTTGAGAAGTTCAGGTAACTATTTCATCTAATGTAATGTAGAAGTGAGGTCAGAAGTCATAGGTGAGTTATTGGAGACAGTTTGACAGAAAGGTGGAAGGTGATTGAGGGAGCTTGTTTACACACACTTGCCTGTTTCATTCAGCATCACACTAACTGACTGCCTGTTTGTTTGAATGACTGACTGACTGACTGTCTGACTGTCTGACTGGCATGGCTGACTAATTGACTGTGATGAGTACTGAGTATACGAAGAGGCAGGAAGCAGACGCAGGAATTAACAAGGTCAAGGTTTACTTAACAATGACAAGGAGAAATAACAAAGATAGCGTGAACGACACGAAGCTAAACAATCACACACAACATATTACAGAACAGTCCAGGGCTAAATAGGGGTGGTGATGAGATGATGAGGTGCAGGTGCGCTGGAGGTGATTAGGGTGCGTTGGGTTTCCATTCCGGTGTTGCCGAGGTGGTGCGCTCAGACCGGTGGCTCAGTAGACCGGCGAATCAGAGTGCCGGAGGGGAGCAACGGGAGGAGACGTGACACTGACTGACTGGCATGGCTGACTGACTGGCATGACTGGCATGGCTGACTTGCTGACTGACTGACTGACTGACTGACTGGCCTGGCTGACTGACTGACTGGCATGACTGGCATGGCTGACTTGCTGACTGACTGACTGACTGACTGACTGGCCTGGCTGACTGACTGGCATGACTGGCATGGCTGACTTGCTGACTGACTGACTGACTGACTGACTGGCCTGGCTGACTGACTGACTGGCATGACATAATTGCTGACTGACTGACTGACTGACTGACTGACTGACTGACTGATTGGCATGGCTGACTGACTGACTGGTATGGCTGACTTGCTGACTGAATGACTGACTGGCATGGCATACTTACTAACTGACTGACTGACTGACTGACTGACTGACTGACTGGCATGGCTGACTGACTGGCATGGCTGACTTGCTGACTGACTGACTGACTGACTGGCATGGCTGACTGACTGACTGGCATGTCTGACTGGCATGACTGACTGACTGGCATGGCTGACTGACTGACTAACTCACTGGTTGTTTGACTGACTGACTGACTGGCATGGCTGACTGACTGACTAGCATGGCTGACTGACTGACTAACTGACTGGCTGTTTGACTGACTGACTGACTGACTTGCATGGCTGACTGACTGACTAGCATGGCTGACTGACTGACTGGCATGGCTGACTGACTGACTGACTGGCATGGCTGACTGACTGACTGACTGACTGACTGACATGGCTGACTGACTGGCATGGCTGGCTGACTGACTGGCATGGCTGACTGACTAACTGACTGGCTGTTTGACTGACTGACTGACTGACTGGAATGGCTGACTGACTGACTGGTATGGCTGACTGACTGGCATGGCTGACTGACTGACTAACTGACTGGCTGTTTGACTGACTGACTGACTGGCATGGCTGACTGACTGACTGACTGACTGGCATGGCTGACTGACTAGCATGTCTGACTGACTGGGATGGCTGACTTATTGCCTCCGTGGACCTTTTCCACACATGTGACAGTGACAGACACCTTGTGCGTGTGTGTGTGTATGTGTGCTGGGTGAAGGGGTAGAGAGAAATTAAATTGGTATATGTGTGAGAGAGTTTACGTGTTTGTGTGTGTGTGTGTGTGTGTGTGTGTGTGTGTGTGTGTGTGTGTGTGTGTGTGTGTGTGTGTGTGTGTGTGTGTGTTTGCGCCTGCCTGCATGCTGGTGCGTGCATACGTGCTTGCATTTGTGAGCACTATGTGTGTGTTCATTTGTGTGCATGTGTGCGCAAGTCTGCATTTTGTGTGTGTGTGTGTGTGTGTTTGTGTTCTGTCTGTGTGTTTGTGTTCTGTCTGTGTGTATGTGCATCTGTCTCTGTGTTTGTGTTGTGTCTGTGTGTATGTGTTCTGTCTGTGTGTTTGTGTTTGTGTTCTGTCTGTGTGTTTGTGTTCTGTCTGTGTGTATGTGTTATGTCTGTGTGTATGTGCATCTGTCTGTGTGTTTGTGTTCTGTCTGTGTGTTTGTGTTCTGTCTCTGTGTGTGTTCTGTCTGTGTGTTTGTGTTCTGTCTGTGTGTATGTGTTCTGTCTGTGTGTTTGTGTTTGTGTTCTGTCTGTGTGTTTGTGTTCTGTCTGTGTGTATGTGTTATGTCTGTGTGTATGTGCATCTGTCTGTGTGTTTGTGTTCTGTCTGTGTGTTTGTGTTCTGTCTGTGTGTGTGTTCTGTCTGTGTGTTTGTGTTCTGTCTGTGTGTATGTGTTCTGTCTGTGTATGTACAGTGTGCATGACTCTTTCTCCAATACCTTGGACTGGAGCATGTCAGCAACTCTCCATCAAATGAAATCAAATGAAATCAAATTGTATTTGTTAAATTCGTATTTACGAGCCATTTCCCAGCAATGCAGTTAAAAAGTAAGAAAACTAACAAATAGATCAAAAGAAAATAGTAACACAATCAAATAACACAATCAAATAACAATAACAAGGCTATTTACAGGTTATATACAAGGAGTACTGGTACCGAGTTAGTGTACTGGGGTACGAGGTAGTTGGGGTGATTGAGGTAATATGTACATGTAGGTTTGGTTAGGTGATTGATTGATATAGGTAGGGGGTGAAAAGCAGAAAGTCCGGGTAGCCGTTTACTGTGACTTGGGTGGCTGGAGTCTTTGACCATTTTTAGGGCCTTCCTCTGACACCACCTATTATAGATGTCTTGGATGGCAGGGAGCTCGGCCCCAGTGATGTACTGGGCCGTACGCACTCCATGTGGTGTCACCAACTCATGTGTCACACTGTCCCCTTCCTACCACCTCACCGGGTGTCGCTATGCATTGAACCCACTCTGCCTGTCAGAAGGCTGAGAGAGCTATGGACAGATGAGTCCTTGACCACTGGCAAGTCTATATAGTCACTGGTGTCCATTATCGATTGGATCTGTTCAGTAGAGGGTCTGTGACAGCTGTTGATGGGGACAAAGTGATTGGTGAATCAATGGAGAGATTGGGCTATAATCACCATCTGAAGTGGGGAGTGGGGGATATTCACACACACATCACATGCTCATGCACACACGCAGGCAGGCAGGCAGGCACACAAACACACACACACACACACACACACACATTTTATCTGATCAAAACTGTGGATCCTACAATGAATCTCCATGATTGCACAACCATACATATACTAACACAAAAAACAACACTGACGTACATCCAAATACATTCATAATGTGTACCAACCCATGTACACATACTTGTGCTCCTGCACACACACGCACACACGCCCACGCGCACACACACACATACATACGGTATGTGCTGTTTAGCAGTGCTGTTTAAATCTTAACTACAAGGCTGGCTGGAATTGCTTTCTTGTCCTGGGGGAGATTGATTCATCCAGGAGAGAGCTATTTGCATTGTTCCCTTATTCTGCACAGCCATTCTCCATCTGATCAGCAGCTCTGATACAGAGGCGATGAATGAATGCCCACCACTACTGAACATTCATCCTGAACACTGGGAGGGGAGAGACAGAAGTGCTGGGAGTGTAGAGCCTGAGGAGAAACAGTGAGATCCAGATGAAACCAGTGAGAACCATTAATGGGCTATGTAGTACTAGAACCTTTCAGCCAAGGAGCAAATGGGAGACATTTTTTAAAAGAGAGAATGAACATTTCTTGTTAATTTAGGTAAGAATGTCTATAGCATAGGCAGCAATAGGAGTTTGTCAATAGGAAAGACCCATTCACAGAATATGTTAAAGGGGATTTATCTGTTCTAGGGCCACGTTCAATTATCATCTTCTTTTTGCAGCGCATGTGAAATCAAACTGCAATTTGCTTTGCAGAAACGGTAAACAATAGGAGGTCCCTCCAAGTGCCAAATAATCAAATCAGTGTTGTGTGTCCTGTGGCTCTAATAACAGTCTCACAGAGCCTGGATGTCATTTCACAGTGCCTCAAGGGAGAAGATTACAGCCTGTGATAATGATGATGATAATAACTGGATGCATCTTCTAGCCAGCCGCTTTCCATGAGCAATCCTTCCTCCTGGCAAAAAATAATACAGGTACACTGGGAAAGAGGGGAAGGGAGGGGAAAAGGGAGGGCGGGGTGACAAATCACGAAAACAATTCCTGGCCAGGAAATTAACGTTTAGCCTTGCCAGTCACCCCACAGGAGGAATGGATGCATGTGGATATTCACAGGAGGATGCGATGCAGTTATAGCAGGAGAATCAGTCCGAATTTCTCAAAGTGTTGCGTTTGTGTAGTTGACTAGATCATTTGATGGATGAGAACTGAGGGATGTTAGTATGACTGATATAATGATTGCAGAATCTCATCTCAAAGAAGAGACAAATGGGAACATTTTCCCTGTTTGCGTTTTATATCGAGGACAGTATGCTGTGCATGCCTTTTCAAATGTTTCGCTCAATTGAATATCAGTCTAGACAGTGAGTTGGAGGTGCCACCAGTGTCAACCAGCCAGACAGTCACCATGGCGCATGCATCTGGTGAACTTCACGAGTCACAGCATCGGCAGCTGGAAATGCCAGGCGGGCATTGGGTAGGGGCAGACCCCATAGTGGTGGTGTTCAGGCAACCGTGTCCCAACCCCCGACACAAACCTGAGGCAGAACCAACCAACACAGCAGGGATTATAGGGAGGGAAACGGGTCTCACCCGGGTCTCATATGGTTCTGCTCACTGTTGGAATCTATAACAGAACAACACAAATATGGCCCCTAATCAGGGTTTCCAAACAGCATTGCAGTGTGACACAAATAGCAAAAGCGCCAATACATTTCATCAATAATTACCATCAAACAGCCAACAACATCTTGCATCTCCAACATCTGATTGACATGTATTTGCTTGTGTAGTCATGAGGAAAGACAGGATGAAAGATGCAGCAATCCAGCATGCATCAAAGCCGTAATTACCAATGATCAGGCATCAGAGGAAATAGACACAGGAGTCTCAACTGATCCATCAGGTTTTAGATTTGTGTTTGGCCCTGTCCGGCGTGATAAATTACCCAACTGACAAACTCCATCAGAAACCTATTAAATCACAAGCCTGTTATCTGACTGATTACACATCATAAGATCCCCTCTGTGTGGTGACGCCTGTGATTTAAGAATAAAGAAACAGATGTACTGAGTGACAGGAGAGGGTCCTGAAATGAATGTTTTGGCGGAAAACATTATGGTAGACGGGGCCTCAACGGAGACTGAAAGGAGAGAAATGACAGATTCATTTGTTTCTTTTTTGCAGGTGATGATTTGTTTTTGTGTGGGGAGATTGGTGTGATTAAGTTTGAGACTATTAAAGGTTATGATCGAAGTCCAACCTGAACCCTCCTTGATAGTGAGGCTAAATTGAGCCATTAGGGTTACTTGAGTGCAATAAAGTTAATAAATATAGTAGAAAGTTGTCATGAAATGTCATGTAGTTCACAAAAAATGTGAGAGTAAAAATTGAAGTAGTAGTAGGTTATATGGAATATTTGTTAGCCTTGCATCTCTGTGTGTCAAGGTGACATCATATTAAAGATGCCCTCCGGGAACTTAAGTACAACAAATTTGTAACATATTACAATAATTGGATTTGTAACATATCACACAAATTGCTAAATGCATATGATATCATATGAATTGCAAAATTCGGAACACATCCCATGAAATGGATGACATGGTACACAAAAAACGGGGACCCATTTTGGCTCGTGAGCACCGCTTTCAAAACTACTGTCTGAAATTGTATAAAAGTTTGAGAGTGCCTTGGAACAATTAAGACATGGATTGTGTTATGTGTATCATTCAGAGGGTGAATGGGCAAGATAAAAGATTTAAGTGGTTTGTGTCAAGAACACAATGCTGCTGGGTTTTTCACGCTCAACTGTTTCACGTGTGTATCAAGAATAGTCCACCACCCAAAGGACATCCAGCCAATTTGACACAACTGTGGGAAGCATTGGAGTCAACATGGGCCAGCATCCCTGTGGAATGCTTTCGACACCTTGTAGAGTCCATGCCCTGACGAATTGAGGCTGTTCTGAGGGCAAAGGGTAGTGCAACTCAATATAAGGTCTTCTTAATGTTTTGTAAACTCAGTGTATATTTCATGCAGTACAGAAAACTGGAAAGTTAGCACACAAGTAACACATTTACATTTCCACATATTCAAAGTCTCTGCGGCCTACTGTCCGACCGTGTATTGGCCAGCTGTGTTTTTAGATGTGTTTCCCCCTACTATGTAAAGCGCTTTGAGTACCTCAGTTGGTAGAAACAGCGCTATATACAGTGGGGGAAAAAAGTATTTAGTCAGCCACCAATTGTGCAAGTTCTCCCACTTAAAAATATGAGAGAGGCCTGTAATTTTCATCATAGGTACACGTCAACTATGACAGACAAATTGAGAAAAAAAATTCCAGAAAATCACATTGTATGATTTTTAATGAATTTATTTGCAAATTATGGTGGAAAATAAATATTTGGTCACCTACAAACAAGCAAGATTTCTGGCTCTCACAGACCTGTAACTTCTTCTTTAAGAGGCTCCTCTGTCCTCCACTCGTTACCTGTATTAATGGCACCTGTTTGAACTTGTTATCAGTATAAAAGACACCTGTCCACAACCTCAAACAGTCACACTCCAAACTCCACTATGGCCAAGACCAAAGAGCTGTCAAAGGACACCAGAAACAAAATTGTAGACCTGCACCAGGCTGGGAAGACTGAATCTGCAATAGGTAAGCAGCTTGGTTTGAAGAAATCAACTGTGGGAGCAATTATTAGGAAATGGAAGACATAAAAGACCACTGATAATCTCCCTCGATCTGGGGCTCCACGCAAGATCTCACCCCATGGGGTCAAAATGATCACAAGAACGGTGAGCAAAAATCCCAGAACCACACGGGGGGACCTACTGAATGACCTGCAGAGAGCTGGGACCAAAGTAACAAAGCCTACCATCAGTAACACACTACGCCGCCAGGGACTCAAATCCTGCAGTGCAGACGTGTCCCCCTGCTTAAGCCAGTACATGTCCAGGCCCGTCTGATGTTTGCTAGAGTGCATTTGGATGATCCAGAAGAGGATTGGGAGAATGTCATATGGTCAGATGAAACCAAAATATAACTTTTTGGTAAAAACTCAACTCGTCGTGTTTGGAGGACAAAGAATGCTGAGTTGCATCCAAATAACACCATACCTACTGTGAAGCATGGGGGTGGAAACATCATGCTTTGGGACTGTTTTTCTGCAAAGGGACCAGGACGACTGATCCGTGTAAAGGAAAGAACGAATGGGGCCATGTATCGTGAGATTTTGAGTGAAAACCTCCTTCCATCAGCAAGGGCATTGAAGATGAAACGTGGCTGGGTCTTTCAGCATGACAATGATCCCAAACACACCGCCCGGGCAACGAAGGAGTGGCTTCGTAAGAAGCATTTCAAGGTCCTGGAGTGGCCTAGCCAGTCTCCAGATCTCAACCCCATAGAAAATCTTTGGAGGGGAGTTGAAAGTCTGTGTTGCCCAGCGACAGCCCCAAAACATCACTGCTCTAGAGGAGATCTGCATGGAGGAATGGGCCAAAATACCAGCAACAGTGTGTGAAAACCTTGTGAAGACTTACAGAAAACGTTTGACCTGTGTCATTGCCAACAAATGGTATATAACAAAGTATTGAGAAACTTTTGTTATTGACCGAATACTTATTTTCCACCATAATTTGCAAATAAATTCATAAAAAATCATACAATGTGATTTTCTGGAATTTTTTTTCTCATTTTGTCTGTCATAGTTGACGTGTACCTATGATGGAAATTACAGGCCTCTCTCATATTTTTAAGTGGGAGAACTTGCACAATTGGTGGCTGACTAAATACTTTTTTTCCCCACTGTAAATCCAATTAATTAATTAACACGTCACATAATCTGTTGTCTTTTTATACTCTTAGAATGAACCCATTCCTTCTGAAGTGAACACAATACAAATGGAATCTGCCTTAACTGCTGACGAGCCCTGTCCTGTCTAGTACTGTACATACAGACTGAGCTGTGTTGTAACATAGTTGCTGGTACTGTTGATCATGCACTTGTGATGCTGCAGATACAAAGCACCACAGCCCCACTACATACTCTGGCTTGTTTCCCGCTCCTTGCTAACCTCGTCTCCAGACTACCAAGGAAGTGTCTGGTGCGTGACACTAGCTCCTGGCTGACGTAGCCTGGAGAGGAGTGCTTTGGAAAAGCATACATTTGCATACCTTGGGGTCAGTGGAGGCTGCTGAGGGGAGGACAGCTCATAATAATGTCTGTAACGGAGCAAATAGAATGGCATCAAACACATGTTTGATGTATTTGATACAATTCCACTCATTCCGCTCCAGTCATTACCACAAGCCCGTCCTCCCCAATTAAGGTGCCACCAACCTCCTGTGCATGGGGTATAATATTTGAGTTGTTTATTCCTTCTTTAATTTAATATTTGTACATTTTTTATTTGATTTTGGAATCCTCTTCATGTCATTCATACTTGTAGGAGACACAGAAACTGAAAATGTGCAAAGTCATTTTATTTGTAATAGCACAACATATTTAATGTGTATCATGTAACTGCTTTAGCTTACCATTTCACTTTCATTGCCTACATACTAATATGTAGATGACAGAACCTTGAGCACTCACTTGTCCTCTATGTCAGGCACAGGAGGTTGGTGGCACCTTAATTGGGGAGGACAGGCTCGTGGTAATGGCTGGAGCAGAATCAGTGGAATGGTATCAAGTACATCAAACACATGGTTTCCAGGTGTTTGATGCCATTCCATTTGCGCCATTCTGGACATTATTATGAGCCGTCCTCTCCTCAGCAGCCTCCTGTGATGTCAGGGGTTTTCAAACGGGGGTCCGCTGAGGTAGAGCAGGGGGTCTGTGATTATTAAAAAAGAAATTTGTGTGTGGATTTTTTATGTGAAGAATAATTATTGTATGAATATCGCTAGCTGCAACATAATACCATCATGGATACCATTTTTATGTCTCTGCGTCCAGTATGAAGGAAGTTAGAGGTAGTTTCAAGAGCCAATGCTAACTAGCGCAATGACTGGAAGTCTACAGGAACAGTTAGCATGCTAGCTGTTCCTGTTCATCCGACTCTGGGGAAGTAGATAAAGGGCTTCATTGCCAAAATCTCGAACTATCCTTTTAATATGGAGGAAATTACAGTCATTGGAGCTAATTACAGGGTTTTTTCTGTATAGAAAATTCAATTTTTTGATGGAAAAACAGTTTCAGTTCAACTTAAATGACCAAAACCAGATAGAAAGCATGCAGAAAAGATATTGAACTACACATATATTTTTTTAATAATACCATATTTGAGAACTCAAAATCAAATAAAAGCTAGACAGTCAGGGAGAATTGAAAATTCCAAAAACCAGGCATTCAGGGCACATGCCCATTGATTTTGTTATAATATTTGAGCAGGGGAACACAGCATTAGCCATGGAAAAATGCATAGAATTTCAGGAAATTAGCTTTAAAACTGCAAAATTGGCTCTCAGCTCCAGGGTTGGGGTCAATTTCCAAAAATATATTCTAATTCAATTCTCTCCCCCCTGTAATTTCCATTTAATTCCATTCAAATTCCAGGCCAGTCTTTGAATTCAGAGATAATTCAATTCCTCTAAATTCCAATCTTAGGTAAATTACAAGAATTCAATTCCCAATTCCATATTATCCCCAACAATTCCACAAATTCGAATTCGAATTCAATTCCCTCTGGCTTTCAAGCTGATCATGCCACTGTTCAGACAGCCTAGTTATACTGGAAATATAGGAATACAGGTTGAAATTATTAAAATCAAATCCTACAGTCAATTGCTGATACTATGTGTACTAAATCCATTAACTGGGAAATGTAAAAATATTGAATTCCAATTCAATTCCAAAGATTAAATGTTTTTACAATTCCAAATCAATTCCAATTCAAAAAATCCAAACAGTCTAATTCCAATTCAATTCCAATTCCATAACCTGAAGATTTAAAAAAAAGTATAATTTAATTGAACTTAAATTCTCCACTTCATGAGTGAATTCAAGAATTGAATTGGAATTTCATATTAAATTAGAATTGACCCCAACCCTGCTTAGCTCCATGCCAAACTGTGTAGAATTGTTGGAAATTAGATTCAAAACTGCACATTTTCTCTCAGCTCATGGAAAAATGTGTAGAATTGCAGAAAATGTGCCTTATAAGAGCAACATTTTCTCTAAGCTGCCAAGATACCTTTTCTAGCTAATAGACTGTGTTAGAGTTTACACATCCTCTTCCAATTAACAGTGGGGAGGTCAAAATAATGATGATAAATGTTGATTACTTCTACTTATCATTCATCTGATGATAAGACGAGACGTTATTTTATTTTGCTAACATATGATGGGGGTCCCTTGGTCGCCGGTTTGCCTGGGCTGGGGTGCCTGGGCAAGAAAAGTTTGAAAGCTCCAGTTATTTTAGTCACAATTACATTGATTTCTGAAGACAATTATACTAAATTGTAGCCTTGAGACAGAACTCCAGTGCCTTTTCGCAGTATTAGAAATATCCAGATTGTGCCTTTCAAGCCTTAACCAGTGAATAGCCCCACCCACTGATGTGAGTGAACTTGAGTGTACTGCTTTGTCTGACTGCTTGTCTAACTACTCTAGCTAACGATTGGTCCAATGGTCCGATTTATAGAAGCGGTAGAAATTAGGAAGGAAGGACACTTTTAGACTATATTTTATGACGTCCTAAACTAGGCCTCATTCCTGAATAACCCAGTATACGTCAGTAAGTATTAGGCCTGTTATGCTATAGTCGACTCCACAATTTACGATTGAGTTGATCAGCGACTTGTGTGGGCGGACTGGAGCTCCGACGTCACATGAAATTAAAAACGATTGATGTCAGCAGCCAAAGAATAGTCCGCAATTACAAACAACATTTTTCTGTAATTGCGGGCTATTCTATGGGTGCTGAATCAGTCGTTTGTGATAAGTTGTTATGTGACGTCGGAACTCCAGTCGGCAACACTAGTCGCCACTCAACTCCATCGTAAATCGTGGAGTTGAGTTTAATCGGCTAGTTATACCGTGCATTCGGCGAATAGTAAAATCTCATTAACATAATGTTCAGGGCAGAACAATGCGACAGCTGTTGCCTCTGTCATCATTAGTTCAGGAATTAACACAGAGGTCCCTCCAAGGACAGAGCCCTGTAAATATACATCCTCTGTTTCTCTCCTGTTATCCTGCTCTCCTCTACCTCTTCTCTTCTCCTTCCTCAACTCTTCACTCCTTTATCACCTCTCTCTTCCTCCTGTCTCTCTCCTCTGCTCTCCTCATGGCTCTCTCATCTTGTTCTCTCCTTCTCTTCTCTCCTCTCCTCTCTCCTCTCAGCTCTTCACTCCTTTATCACCTCTCTCTTCCTCTTTCTCTCTTCTGCTCTCCTCATGGATCTGTCATCTTGTTCTCTCCTCTTTTCTCCCCTCTCTTTCAGACTCTCCTCCCATTCTCACTCAGGCAGTTCAGATAACACTGTCCATGGTTCTGAAATCAACTTTGCCACCCATCTCAATGCACTGCTCCCTAAGCCTGTGCTTGTGTGCAAGTGTGTCAGTGCGTGTGCATGTGTGTGTACTCTCTGTCTGTGTCTGTACTGATGAAAAAACAAGTCAATGGCCATGTCTTCTTGACTATAATTATACTACTATATTACACACCATGGGATACTAACACAATTAAACTAATGATAATGACAGTCCATTGAAAGAACACAGTTTACCCTGTTAGCTAAATGTTTGGATTAGGAAAACATTTCATACACATTTTGGTGGGACATAGAATGTGCTATCACAGCTCATATGTACACTACCGGTCAAAAGTTTTAGACACCTACTCATTCAAGGGTTTTTCTTTTTTCTACATTGTAGAATAATAGTGAAGACATCAAAACTATGAAATAACACATATGGAATCATGTAGTAACCAAAAAAGTATTAATCAAATCTAAATATATTTTATATTTGAGATTCTTCAAATAGCCACCCTTTGCCTTGATGACAGCTTTGCACACTCTTGGCATTCTCTCAACCAGCTTCACCTGGAATGCTTTTCCAACAGTCTTGAAGGAGTTCCCACACATGCTGAGCACTTGTTGGCTGCTTTTCCTTCACTCTGCGGTCCGACTCATCCCAAACCATCTCAATTTGGTTGAGGTCAGGGGATTGTGGAGGCAAGGTCATCTGATGCAGCACTCCATCACTCTTCTTCTTGGTCAAATAGCCCTTACACAGCCTGGAGGTGTGTTGGGTCATTGTCCTGTTGAAAAACAAACGATAGTCCAACTAAACCCAAACCAGATGGGATGGCGTATCGCTGCAGAATGCTGTGGTAGCCATGCTGGTTAAGTGTGCCTTGAATTCTAAATAAATCACAGACAGTGTCACCAGCAAAGCACCCCCACACCATAACACCTCCTCCTCCATGGTTTACAGTGGGAAATACACATGGGGAGATCATCCGTTCACCCACACCGCGTCTCACAAAGACACAGTGGTTGGAACCAAAAATCTCAAAGTTGGACTCCAGACCAAAGGACAAATTTCACCGGTCTAATGTCCATTGCTCGTGTTTCTTGGCCCAAGCAAGTCTCTTCTTCTTATTGGTGTCCTTTAGTAGTGGTTTCTTTGCAGCAATTCGACCATGAAGGCCTGATTCACACAGTCTCCTCTGAACAGTTGATGTTGAGATGTGTCTGTTACTTGAACTCTGTGAAGCATTTATTTGGGCTGATTTTTCTGAGGCTGGTAACTCTAATGAACTTGTCCTCTGCAGCAGAGGTAACTCTGGGTCTTCCTTTCCTGTGGCGGTCCTCATGAGAGACAGTTTCATCATAGCGCTTGATGGTTTTTGTGACTTTTAACAAGGCACACCAGTTAATTGAAATGCATTCCAGGTGACTACCTCATGAAGCTGGTTGAGAGAATGCCAAGAGTGTGCAAAGCTGTCATCAAGGCAAAGGGTGGCTATTTGAAGAATCTCAAATATAAAATATATTTTGATTTGTTTAGAACCTCTTAAGGATCGGACCCTTTTTTTCAATTTCCACCTAAAATGACATACCCAAATCTAACTGCCTGTAGCTCAAGACCTGAAGCAAGGATATGCATATTATTGATATCATTTGAAAGGAAACACTTTGAAGTTTGTGAAAATGTGAAATTAATGTAGGAGAATGTAACACATTAGTTCTGGTAAAAGATAATACAAACAAAAAACATGCGTTTTCTATTTTATTTTTTTGCATCATCTTTTAAATGCAAGAGAAAGGCCAGACAGTGATGTAGGATACTAGATGTAGTTTAGATGTTGTCCACCAGATGGCAGCAGTGTGTGTGCAAAGTTTCAGACTGATCCAGTGAAGAATTACATAAAGTCTGCCAGGAGTTTTCCCAAATGTGCCGAATTGGTTTTCAAGTACATAACTATGGAGAACATACAAAAATGCTATGGTAATACAAGATTTAAGTTTGCACACTCCCAGGAATGTCATAAATAATGGATCATTAGCTTCCCTACAGAAAATACACTAACCTTCACACATCTAGATGGCCGGGCGGGGTGGGTGGTCAAACTGTAGAACCCAGTTCCTACATTTTAATATAAAATTGATTTTTCAAACAAAACTACACTACATTTGATCTCTGGGACCCTCAGGATGACAAACCAGAACAAGATTACTGAATGTAAGTACATTATTTAACTTCAGAGGTGAATGTACCAAACCAGTTGACGTGAAAAGTGTTTTGTTGTTGTGCACTATCCTCAAACAATAGCATGGTCTTTTTTAGCTGTAATAGCTACTGTAAATTGGACACTGCAGTTAGATTAACAAAAATTTAAGCTTTCTGCCCATATAAGACATGTCTATGACCTGGAAAGTTGGCTGTTGTTTACAACACCATTCTAGTCACATATCGCATATTGAGCAACAACCGTCCCAAATAAGGGACACCGATCCCGTAGAGGTTAACACTTTTTTGGTTACTACATGATTCCATATGTGTTATTTCATAGTTTTGATGTATTCACTATTATTCTACAATGTAGAACACAGTAAAAATAAAGAAAAACCCTTGAATTAGTAGGTGTTCTAAAACTTTTGACTGGTAGTGTATAACTCTGTATTGTTGCATGGTTGTACAGTACAGTAAGCAAGGTCTCATTAAAGAATATCCTATTTTATAAACTGGGTGGTTCAAGCCCTGAATGCTGACAGCCGTGGTATATCAGGGTATGACAAAACAGTTATTTTCACTGCACTAACTACGTTGGTAAACGGTTTATAATAGCAATAAGGCACCTCTGGGGTTTGTGATATATGGCCAATATACCATGGCTAAGGGCTGTGTCCAGGCACTCCGCGTTGCGTCGTCCATAAGAACAGCCCTCAGACGTGGCATATTATGTCACGTTCGTTTACAGACGGGACGGACCAAGGCGCAGCGTGATATGCATACATGTTTATTTATACTGAATAAACAAGCGACAAAACAACAAATGAAACGAAACGTGAAGTCCAAGGTAGACAAACAACATACCTCACACGGAACAAGATCCCACAACCCACTAGTGCCAATAGGCTGCCTAAGTATGGCCCCCAATCAGAGACAACGAGCGACAGCTGCCTCTGATTGGGAACCACACCGGCCAACATAGATCTACACATAATATAACCTATAACATAGAACAACACAACATATAATATACACACCCTGACTCAACATACACGAGTCCCCAGAGTCAGGGCGTGACAGTACCCCCAAAGGTGCGGACTCCGACCGCACAACATAAACATAACAGGGTAGGGGCCGGGTGGGCATTCCGCCTCGGAGGCGGATCCGGCTCAGGGCGTGACGACCACTTACTCTCCGCCTCCTGTTGCGTCCCTGGTCTGGTCTGGACCCTCGCCGGCTTGCTCCCCCTCTCCTTCCTCCCACGAAGTACCAAGCCCTGTCTGGACCCTGGTGTGGGAGACCCCGAACCTGGAGAGGGGCTGACGTCTGGGTCTGGACTGGAGCCGCTGACCGGAGCTGGACCGGGCACCAGTGGAGTGGACTCCACAGGCTCCGGACTGGAGCCGCTGACCGGAGCTGGACTGGGCACCGGTGGAGCGGACTGCTCTGGCTCCGGAGTGGAGCCGCTGACCGGATCTGGACTTGACCCCGGTGGAGCGGACTGCTCTGGCTCCGGAGTGGAGCAGCTGACCGGAGCTGGATCAGGCACCGGTGGAGCGGACTGCTCTGGCTCCGGAGTGGAGCAGCTGACCGGTGCCGGACCAGGCACCGGTGGAACAGGCACGGGCCGTGCCGGACTGGACACACGCACCACTGGCTTGGTGCGAGGTGCAGGAACAGGCCGGGCCGGGCTGGCGACGCGCACCACTGGCTTGGTGCGAGGGGCAGGAACAGGCCGGGCCGGGCTGGCGACGCGCACCACTGGCTTGGTGCGAGGGACAGGAACAGGCCTGACCGGGCTGCCGACGCGCACTACTGGCTTGGTGCGAGGGGCAGGAACAGGCCGGGCCGGGCTGGCGACGTGCACCACTGGCTTGGTGCGAGGGGTAGGAACAGGCCGGGCCGGGCTGGCGACGCGCACCACTGGCTTGGTGCGAGGGAAGGAACAGGCCGGACCGGGCTGGCGACGCGCACCACTGGCTTGGTGCGAGGGGCAGGAACGGGTCGGGCCGTACTGGGAACACGCACCACTGGCTTAGTGCGGGAAGCAGGAACAGGCCGGACCGGACTGGCGACACGCACCACTTGCTTGGTGCGAGGAGCGGGACTGGGTTCCTTTATTAACCCCCGTTCCTTCTGCTGCCTAACCAGCTCCTCTCGCTGTGCCTCTACACTTTCCTTCTCCCTTATAGCCTCCTGTAGCGCCTCCCTCTGACCGAATAACTCCTGCTCCCTCTGAACCAATAGCCCCCGTAACATGGTGGCCTCCTCTCCTAACCTGCAGATCCGCCCTTTAACGGCCTCCTGCTGCCTCGTCGTCCATCCCGTGTGCCCCCCCAAAAAAATGTATTGGGGTTGCCTCTCGGGTCTCCGTCGTCGGCACTGTTGGCGCCGTTTCTCCTCTCCTACCTGGGCATCCTCCTTCATCGCCTTCCAGTAACGGACGGCCTCCTCCTCCGTAATTCTCTCCCAACCGAGGAGGACATCAACTAATGTAATCTCCTGTTGAATTCCCGGCGTTTGCTCCTGAACACGCTGCTTGGTCCTCGTTTGGTGGGATCTTCTGTCAAGTTCATTTACAGACGGGACGGACCAAGGCGCAGCGTGATATGCATACATGTTTATTTATACTGAATAAACAAGCGACAAAACAACAAATGAAACGAAGCGTGAAGTCCAAGGTAGACAAACAACATACCTCACACGGAACAAGATCCCACAACCCACTAGTGCCAATAGGCTGCCTAAGTATGGTCCCCAATCAGAGACAACGAGCGACAGCTGCCTCTGATTGGGAACCACACCGGCCAACATAGATCTACACATAATATAACCTATAACATAGAACAACACAACATAGAATATACACACCCTGACTCAACATATACGAGTCCCCAGAGTCAGGGCGTGACATATTGGCCATATACCACACCCCCTCGGGTCTTATTGCTTAAATATACTCTTAATTTTAAAGGGACTTCCTGGATAAAGAATCAAATAAATCCAATCAAATACTGTTTAATACAGCAGGAAGTTTAGTACAGTGTACTTTAGCTAAGGGATGTGTCTATTGTCACTGTTCTCAGCATTTATGGAAGGTGAACATCGCCTGACAAACCATCAGGAACTCATTATCATTGAAACCCCAAATACGTTTACATAATGTGTCGATAAGCTAGGGAGATCTCATTTTAAGCTGGATTGCATAATCCTACCCATTATACTGTCCACCCTAATCTAATGATTTTGTACCTGGCCCATCTGGATTAGCTCAAATCAAATCAAAATGCAACATGATGTCCAGAGCGGTATCCTTAAATGTCCCCAGAGGGTCAGAATGTTTACCAACTCTGGCCACATACTGGAATACCCTGTACAAGAAAATGGTGACTGTCTTTGCAATCATGGCCATTTAATTATTCTTATCTTGAAATTGACTAAATCATTTCTCACCTGACCTCTGTCTTCACTGTTCAAATCAATGTGTAGTGAGCATTTAGTTCAAAATTGAAGTCTAACTTTCTTATGGAGTTCAGTCCAAATATTTCAAAATGAGCCCACCATGTCAAACAAATACCACTATTTATCCAAGATAGTTTAATGTTTTATTTAATGATGACACCCTTGGTAATGATATCAGACTTGGTGATAGACAGATGGTTATGTGGCATTATAAGACAAATCGTTCTCATTTATGGTGATTTACTTTGTTCAAAAATAAGAAAAATGGGCAGCCATTTGTCTACGGTATATTTGGCTGCTGGTGCCATTGGCTGCCAAGATGGGTCCGATATCAACTTGTAAGGACCACAATGGAAATAAGTTGTAAACTTGTTTGTGGTGATCTTAAATGTTGTGTATCCACTTACATGGCTCAATTGTGTTTTTAAATAGTCAAATGAGTAAAACCAAATCAAAATGTGCTGCCTTATAGAGCCACCTGATAAGTTTTAGCTAGCTGAGAACTATAACTAAAGTAATGACACTGCCCTGTCCAGAGAAAATCCAGTTGCTTATCAGTCTACGACTAGCTGACCTCCGCTACATCTTTGGCACAGAGAGAGATTAAATACCAACTACAGGTATCCTTGGTGGAAGGATGAAATAAAATCCCACATTTCATATAAAATCCTTACCTAAGCTTTAGGGTGTCTGTGGGTGTGTTGCAATTCTATCTACTTTCTGATCTTTCAGTCCGTCCAAACCTCCTCTCTTCAAAGTTGTTATCTTGGCACCTCTAAACCATTATCCTTATTGACAGGTTCTGCTTATCAGGACAAAATATGTCAGCTGGAAGATTAGACCTGCCTTCAACAGCTGATGGCAGGGAAATGTGAAATGATCTACTGAGTATGTCTTAACATGTCAAGGTAGGCATGACAAGGAAGTGTAGGCAAGCAAGCCCCGGCGACGGATATGTGTGGTAGAATGAGGATAACATCAAAGGGGTCAGCTACCCCAACAAAAAGCCTTTAAACTAGGAAGTGGCCCCTCTCTGAAATGAGATGTGTGTGTGAAGTTGTTTCAGCGTTTTTGCTGCTGGCAACAATTTGCCCTTTGTTGATCCTTCTAGCTCTGACCACTCACACGCATCTACAGTTCCAAAACATTTCCTCCCCCATTCCTCCAGTGTTTTGCCACTGCCACTCCACTATGGCAGAGGGAAAATCAAGGCCACTGTTCCTCCTGCAGCTAGCCAGTGGTGCAGGCTAATACGACCCCTTAATGACCCCGGTTCATTTCACACATATGCTCTCTGACACGGACTGAGCTCCAATAGGGGGGTTGAAAAGTCCCTTAATAACTTCTTAGGGTCTTCTATCATCTCTTTTGAAACCTAAATGTGATTACTATCGATCAGATACTTTTACACAGCATTCCACTGAGAACAATATTACAGTCATATTAGTATGATTGACTATGCATCAAAGTGGGTCAGATAAAGTCACATGATCTTACAGTGTGCCCTAGGGCCATTACATTCAGGTTACAGCCTAGACTGGATGGTTTGACTCAATTGTACAGTAAGAACAGAGAAAGGTATGTCACCTCTTCTCATATCTGTTTCCAAATAAAACTCAAACTCATCACAACTGTATCCGTTTCTCTGGTCCAAAAACACATCAGATATACACTACATGACCAAAAGTATGTGGACACCTGCTCGTCGAACATCTCATTCCAAAATCATGGGCATTAATATGGAGTTGGTCCCCCCTTTGCTGCTATAACAGCCTCCACTCTTCTGGGAAGGCTTTACACTAGATGTTGGAACATCTAGTGACCATTATTCCTCCTCCACCAAACTTTACAGTTGGCACTATGCTTTGGGGCAGATAGAGTTCTCCTGGCATCCGCCAAACCCAGATTAGTCTGTCGGACTGCCAGATGGTGTGGCGTGATTCAACACTCCAGAAAACGTGTTTCCACTGCTCCAGAGTCCAATGGCGGCAGGCTTTACACCACTCCAGCCAACGCTTGGCATTGCGCATGGTGATGTTAGGCTAGTGTGCGGCTGCTCGGCCATGGAAACCCATTTCATGAAGCTCCCGACGAACAGTTCTTGTGCTGACGTTGCTTCCAGAGGCAGTTTGGAACTCGGTAGTGAGTGTTGCAACCGAGGACAGTCGATTTTTACTCGCTACTCGCTTCAGCACTCAGCGGTCTCGTTCTGTGACCTTTTGTAGCCTACCACTTCGCGGCTGAGCTGTTGTTGCTCCTAGACGTTTCCACTTCACAATAACAGCACTTACCATTGACCGGGGCAGCTCTAGCAGGGCAGAAATTTGACGAACTGACTTGTTGGAAAGGTGGCATCCTATGACAGTGCCAAGTTGAAAGTCACTGAGCTCTTCAGTAAGGCCATTCTACTGCCAATGTTTGTCTATGGAGATTGCATGGCTGTGTGCTCCTTTTTATACACCTGTCAGCAACGGGTGTGGCTGAAATAGCCAAATCCACTAATTTGAAGGGGTGTCCACGTACTTTTGTATATATAGTGTATTTATTGACCCTTGTTAGCTTTAAGGGTACATACATGTGCTCTACATGCACCCACTGAATGAGAGGCTGCCAATGGTAGGAAAGGAAGTGCTTATGTAGCCCCTTCCTGTGTACCCTTCCTGTGAATCAGCTACCCCCGGCCAAATCAGTAGGCTGGGTCAGAAAGGTTAACCAATGGGAAGCCAAGCTGCTGAGACAGGCTCTTTAAAAATAAATAAACTTTGACAGGATCAGTGAAAGGGGACAGAGGGGAGGTTATGGTTTGCAGTTACTGTACAGCGGGGATTGGGGGCGATTGATTATGAAAATCAGTTGGAGCGAGGGAGGAGAAAAGTGAAAAAGGGAGAGAGGAGGAGAGGAGGAAAAAGAGGATGTGGACTACAATGAAAGGACAAAGAGGCTGTGACATAGACATATTACAGGCATTTGTTTCTTCATTAGAGGCCTGTCTTTAGACTCCTGCAGTGGACAGGAATTAGAACTACATTTGTCCACAGCACTACATGAAGGAGGGAGGGACTTGTAGTGTATGGGAGAAAGCCTCCGCACCCTGCTGAGTCCTGGAAGGAACAGTCCAGTGCCTCATGAGACTGACCTTGAGAATTATGTTAAAGTCACAGTGAATATCAATACATGATAACATATTACCAATATTAACCATTGTAAGGCCCTAGTCTCTGATACAGTAGAAAAGCAAATTGACCATGTTTTGGCTTTGTTGTTTGACCCCTCATTTTAATCTTCAGCAAGAAGATTGCATGATAATTCATATGTGAATCATATTCCACACTATGTTTAATTGTAAGTAGATAGAAAGTGGACATAGACATTTATATAGATAAAGGTGATAATTGCATGATTAATGACACTGTCAAAAACGATAATTGGATGTCCTACTATAGGCCTGTATGTCTCTTTGGTCAGGTTACAACCTTGAAAATAAAACAAATAGACATGATCGTTTCAACCAGCTTTAGTCTTCATTCTTAGAGACAGCATCATCACATGAAAGAATGAGTGTGATGTGTAAAAACACGTGGAGGAATTTGCACCTTTTCCAGGTCATTCTCTGTACCTCCCCAAAACAAAACAAATAAACCTATTTTTGGCTACTGTCCCAGAATGCACCTGGCTGATTGACTGACAGGCTCTTTACTAAGGATTTTAATGGAGAATGTGCTAGTGCATTTATATACGCGTAAACTAACCAGCCAGTAACAAATAATTCCTCACGTTGACAGGCTGCCATCTCTCCTAATTTCCGTCCGACTGTGCCGACATATTTCCATTCGGCTCGGATTAAACAGCTGAGAAAATGAGCTCCCAATCAATTTTCCAAATGAAAACACTGGGGCCCTGTTCACCCATTTCTCCCCCTCCAGAAGATACTGCCATCCATCTAAAACAGACAAGAGGGTGCTCTGGTCCTAGGGGAGATAACTCAGGAAACAACCTGAGCAGGAACAGAAAGCCACAGCAAACCGATACAATCGTCCGCGCGCACATACACTAATGACTGTATATAAACGCAAGCACGCATGCATACACACACACACACACACACACAATCGTGAGCGTGCACACACGCACATGAACGCATACACACACAATCATACACATAATAGCACACAAAGACGCATACACACCCGTCGCTATGGGCGGGCCATAGGGGGCCGAGCCCACCCCCAAAAATGCTTGTGCCCCCCCTCCCCACTTGAGGGAATTTATTATTAAATATACTTACTGTAGGCTAATAATAATTGTGCCCTGCCCTCCCATGCATTTCATATGCCCCCCTTAAGACTGAGGTCTGGCGACGGGTCTGGACGCATACACACACTTACTCAAAAGCACAGACTCACACACTTTATAAAGAAAGTCACCCTAACACACACACTAACACAATAAATATATGATCAGCAATATAAACAAATGACCTATGGTTGTCAAAACAAATCATTAACCTTGCGGCCAAACCCTCCCTAAAAAGACAGGAGTCAGCTGCTCCGTTTGCATACCCATTGATGCACATTATTGATAGCAAAATGTTCAATGCATTTCAATGAGGGAGCATTCATTCTTGAGGTTATCAGTAATAGAGAACTCCAAGAGAGGGGATAAGCCTTAAAGAAACAGTCAAGACAGACATCATCTATTAGATACCGTCAGTCTCAACCAGGAAACAGCATACATGTGGTCATGTAGTCACAAAAACAGTTTGAAGTCTGTTTTGTGTTCGTATTTTCTCCCGTCTGATTTGGCAGCCTAATGCCACGATGGATACCATTGACAAGGCACGGGTTTCATGAATGAATGCCCCACGCTTTTCTCTCTCACAGTGAGGGTGGCTCTGTTGAGGGTGGTGTTATCAGGGCTAGACAGGTATTATTCATAGGGCTGTCTTTATTCCTAATGCGATAAAGGAGTTTATTTTTGGAGGTTATTTTCCTCCACTCAGTGTCTGCCGCAGTGAGAGGATCTGGGATATGGCCAGAGCTACCTCTAGTGGAGATAAATCAGAACTAACTTCATTAATTTGGAGTTGGAAAATGTTTTGTATGGGGGGGTTCTTCTGTGCTATTTTTACTGAATGGTTGGTTAAGGCTGTTATTACACTTTGTGAGTGCAAAATGGTAGAGATCTGTTACAGTAACAGCAAGTTAATAAACTGTTCTCTAAAACAATACAGTCTTGCAAATTAAAATGACATTGAAAGTAATATCAAAGTGGGTCTGGAACAAAATGTGTTTATTGTGAAATTGGCTTGTAGCTGCTTTGATGTTTAAAACAGTGATATAAAATAATCAGATACTGTACCCTGGAGCGTAGCCAATATAGTTTCTGCTTCCAAGTCAAGAGACTGTATGAATGTGCCCTTGAATGGGGTACATAACCTGTTGGCGCAGACAAATATGTGTCTGGATAAATGAAAAGTGTGCCTTGGGACACCAGCAGTTGCCAAACATAGAAATTGAAGTCATTAATCAGTATTGCTGTGCCCATAATCCTGTTCGTTCCAAGGTCTAAATCTCGAAATCTCCCAATGTACATAAAGAAGATGGGCAAAGATTTCTATGCTGTTCCAGGTTGACTAGCGCTGACATGACATGGACAGCTAACTGTTCCCTTTGTATCATTCAGGTGTTGCTTGACTGAGAGGTTTCATGACGAAGGTGCAGAGGAGACCCCAGTGGTCGCTGGTAAAGCGTTGACAGTCATCCAACCTCTCCAAGCCCACCAGGGTCATGCCATCTGGGCTGACCTTTGACCCCTTGCCGGCCTGCCTCAGGAAGAGGCGGTCGAAGCGCAGGCGTGCAGGGAAAGGGAGGTCGTTGTTGTCATTGGTGACACAGTCCCAGGTGTACCGGCAGTCCTCCGGCTGGCCCAGGTACTCCCATACGTCACAGATGCCCTCAGGTAGACCACCCTGGTTCTTCACCTGGAAACATACACAGACACATTGCAGACATACACACATGATGTACATGTCAAACACATCGCTCCCTCTCTCCCTGTCTCACCTCCCAGTCCCTGAGGTTGGTGTCTCCCCCAAAGATCACGTTGTGGTCCTGGGGCTGCTCCCTCATTGTCTTCCACACCGTCCTCAGCTGGTTCTGGCGTTCCAGGGATTGGGGCTTCATGCTCTCCATGTGGGACGTCATCACACACAGTGGATGGCCAAGGAAAGAAACCTGGTCCACGCCAGAGACAGCAGAGAGACACTGAGTAAGGGTAGAATCATAACTTGAGATCTGCATGTGTAACTTGAGATCTGCATGTGTAACTTGAGATCTGCATGTGTAACTTGGGATCTGCATGTGTAACTTGAGATCTGCATGTGTAACTTGAATATCTGTGCACATTTTCCATTACTTAATGACATTTGATGGAATGAGAGACGACAGGAAAAGATAAAGCAAGGTACAGAGAGTGTTCTTACATGGGCCATAAGCAGGTTTCTCCTCATCTTTGTGGTAGGGTAATTCACTATGCTACTCTCTAGAAGTTGAACTCTGGACTTCCTCAGCAGTATGGCAGTGAAATAGCTTCTGTCACTACCTGGGATGGACCATATCAACATAACACAGGAAGGCTAACCATAAACACAGTCATATAAGTACATAATTACAGTCATATAATCCACAACAGCTTTGATGTCATACTGAGAGATTGATTATTTTAAAAAATATTATTAAAGGAAAACGGATGTGTGCTGCGACCCACCCGGATAAATATTTTATTTTATTTAGATGTAAAAAATCTGGCCAAAGAAAAGCTAGAAATGCTCTCAAAATACAAGACTTTATAATTTTTTATTTTATTTTACCTTTATTTAACTATGCAAGTCAGTTAAGAACAAATTCTTATTTACAATGACGGCCTACACCGGCTAAACCCGGACGACGCTGGGCCAATTGTGCGCCGCCCTATGGGACTCCCAATCACGGCCGGTTGTGATACAGCCTGGAATCCAACCAGGGGGTCTGTAGTGACGCCTCAAGCACTGAGATGCAGTGCCTTAGACCGCTGCGCCACTCGGGAGCCCGAGGATAATGACTGAAAAGGTTTTTATAACGTTATTGCTTACCCGGCAACACATGATATGGCTTCAGAACCTGCTGTAAAACTTGGTAAATTGGTGAAATAACCTCTTGCAGTAGCACAATGTCAGGATGGTACCTTCAAGGGAGAAAGAACATGAGAAATCAACACATTTCACAGCCTAAGATGTTGTTTAATGACTCGTAAACATATCATTTTGTTCTGTGACTTGACCAGGCAGTTCATTAAAAAAATAACATTGTTTTTGATGAATAATAAAGGTTAATATGTGCAGTTTTAAAAGGGAGGGTAAAAAGCCTTTACTCCGTGACAAAAGTGAATGAGAAAATTGTGCAGAAGATGAATCTAGGACAGACTTCAAAAGCAATAGGCCAAAATCGTATTAACTGTGACGACTGTCTCCCTCCGATTGGTCACAGCTTCTCTCCACTCAGTGGGAGGGTGGGTTACGGGAATGACACACAACTTCTCATCCTAATGACTATATGACGAAATGTGTTGTGTGTTGATGTGACTCACTCGATCAGGTAGTCCAGTAGCCTTGAGAGACGTTCCTTGATATCGTCCAGGTCCAGGCCGTCTATGTTCCAGGTCAGAAGGGTGAGTTTGTTTGGGTCTCCCTTTTTCTTAGGTTTGTCCTCGTCTAGCGATGACTGTGATGACTGTGGAGATGACTGATCTGGCTGATCTGGTGATGACTGTTGTGGAGATGACTGATCTGGTGATGACTGGTCTAGAGATGACTGATGTGGCTGATCTGGTGATGACTGTTGTGGAGATGACTGATCTGGCTGATCTGGTGAAGACTGCTGTGGAGATGACTGATCTGTGGATAACCGTGTTGAAGGACCCTGATCTGGGTGTGGTTGGGCTTGAGGCGGCTGGTCCTTTGACTGGGTTAGGGGAAGATGGTCTATAGGTGGTTGGGCCAGGTTAGGGTGCACTGGATTGGGTTGCTCTGGTTGGGCTTGAGTGGGTAGCACTGAAGGGAGCGTGGCTGGGTTTTGATGCCCTGTAGGTGGTTGGGCAGGGTTACGTTGTGCTGGTTTGGGTTGCTCTGGTTTGGGTTTCTCTCGATTAGATTGCCCTAAGGGTGGGTCAGGTTGCACTGACGGGGATTGGGCTGGGTTAGGTTTCTCTGATTGTGGTTGAACCAGGACAGACAGCAATGGGGCAGATTTGCCCATCTCTCCCTCGTCCTCCATCTTCTCGGCACTCCTCTTTTTCTTTCCTCTCTTCTTCTTTCTCCCCTTGGAATTTCCAGGGGCTGTAACCTGTTGGAGGGAGTCACTCGTCTGGTTCTTATTGCCATCTGCTGGCCTGTTTATGTAGGTGTCATAAGAGGATCACAAGAGAGGTGTTAGTTAATCAATTATGAATGGGAAAATAAACTGACTTTACAAAATGCCAGACACCTATAATAATATGGCCACTGATTTAGTAGA
Organism: Coregonus clupeaformis; assembly: GCF_020615455.1. Taxonomy (NCBI): domain Eukaryota; kingdom Metazoa; phylum Chordata; class Actinopteri; order Salmoniformes; family Salmonidae; genus Coregonus; species Coregonus clupeaformis. The sequence continues at coordinate 143,883 of NW_025534205.1, read as the reverse complement.
TGCTTTCTTTTATCCAAAGCGATCGCTAACACTATTCAGTACTGTATGTGGCTCGTGCAGGAATCAAACCCACCACAAACCAGGTGTTGTCACACCGTGCCCCCACCGACAGAGCCTATGTGGCTTGTCACTTACCTTTCCACTGAGTCTTGTTGCTTGTCCCCCATCGCTGTTCACCTTATTTTCACTTTTACATAGCTGTTTCACCCATAGGCACAAAAACAAACTGCATTCAGCTCCACTTACTCCCAACTGACAGAGTAGGCCTACAGGTCCTTTCCAAATAAGGTGACATGTAAGTTAGGGTGCTTACTTAAGCCTACATGCTATATAGTAATGCGGATCTTCAAATTCAGACTACAAAAATAAATAAAGCTATTTTCATGACGGACCGTGGATTGCAGTGGAAGTTCAGTCTGTAAATGTTGATTTCGATTCTTCGTAAATACGCCCCCTCTCTAGAGAAACCACGCAGTCATTGGGTGAAACTGAAAGTGACCCGACAACGGCAGAACAATAATAATAATAATAATAATAATAATAATAATAATAATAATAATAATAATAATAATAATAATAATAATTTAATAATAGCTGTTCTAATTGTTTGTTGTTGTTGTGTGCATTTATGTACCAACTCTGTTGATAGAAAATGCAATAAATGTATGGGTTAAAAAAAGTAGTAAATAATAATAATAATAACAATAGGTATAATGGTGATGATGGCTTATATGTCGAATATGCCTATACCCATAAGGTTCATTTTTATCTTTGAACATTAAATGATTCGGTATATATTGAAGACATATCGTCCCCCTCCCCTCATATATCCCGCTGGCGACACTCCCTCCCCTCGCATGGACGGCAAGCCACTGCGGCCAGACAGGGATGGTGAGCAGCATGACATGAGCGGCCTTTCCCCGAATACCAGTGCGCACTCATTTTGCTCAGCTGCAGAGCAAATTGCCTCAGGAGACACTACCACCCCACCCGGCTGCGCCCAAAAGAGCTACAAAGGATGTCTACCGGGAACAGCAGGAGGGGAGCAGTGGAGAAGGGTGGTGCAGTAGCTGGCATGAACAAGACTGTAGCAACCCAGACGAGCTAGGCGTATTTCGAGTGCACAGTGTGTGAACGCCGGGAAATTACACCCACTCTACAAAATGCCACCATAATTTGTCTTATCGATTGGAACAAAGACGTTAACTTCTAACGCTATTTGGATACATTGTTGCACCCTTCATCCTTGGTGAGTGTCTCGCGTGTAGCTACATCTTTCTCAAGTGCTGTATGAGCAGTAACAGTGCTGGAGGGCTGCTTTGAATAGTTGAACTGCTCTGGCTTGCTCAGTAGTTTCTATTTAAATTCGATATCCTGTTGTAGGCTACACATTCGAACCATGTTATCCCCTCAACAACCGTGAGATTAGTAGGCTAATGATGTTAGCCTCTAGAATACTGTGTAGCAGACCCCAGTGTAGAAAAAAGTTGGTTGTGTCATCATCAAAGGCCTCATTAAACCTTTTTTCTCCACCACCTATTTCGCCGAGGGGAGTCGCTGGCCTTGGTGCTGAAACAGCGTTTTATAATATAAGGGATGGGGAGAAAGTAAAGGAAATCAGCTTGTTGACATTATTGGATGTTGTGTTTTAGTGCGACCACACATTACCAATATGTTAGGTTTACTCATGATTAAGTAATGTATTCATTAATTCGTTATTTAGAGAGCCTTATATGGTGTGAACTTATTCAGTGACTTTCTCAGCATGGTATGCAAAAGACAGATAATGGGATCAATCCTGAGTTCACATGCAGTGCTTTGTCCTGAGTTCAAATACAGTAACCAACAGTGACCCTTGATCTGTAGCCCTATATTAGAATCACACTTTATCCTAGCGACTACCCTTAACAATTAGCTGAAACAACATAAATATATGATCATTGTTTACCTACACAGTAAGCAGAAGCAACAGACCAGTAAACACACAGCAGGGTGACAGTAGTAACAGGTTCAGTAGAGTCCACCATGGGAGGTATGGGCAGAGAGAGGTGCTGTGTCATCCTTGCCAAGGTGGCACGTGGCATTACACTGAGTCACACACGATCCACTCAACATGAGGCAGGAGGATACTGACGGTCAATCTATGTGGGTAGGAGAGTCCATGTTGCTTTTGTGAGTGAGTATCAAAATGGTCTTTGGTAGGTACAGTAGGTGATGTGTAATTATTATTATTATTATTATTATTATTATTATTATTATTATTATTATTATTATTATTATTATCATTATCATTGTCATTATTATTATTATGTTATTATTATCATTATCATTATTATGTTATTATTATCATTATCATTATCATTATCATTATCATTATCATTATTATAATTATTATGTTATTATTAGCATTATTATTATCATTATTATGTTATTATAATCATTATTATTATTATTATCTGAGACAATGTGTAATGTGTCTGTGATTTCTTCCGTGTTCCAGGTTTAGATCAGTCTGTCCGGTGCATCATGCAGACAGGAGCTCACCTGCTTCTCTATCTCATCCTGCACTATGTGGAAGGTTGGGCACATCTTTAAAATGATGTTCTTGTGACTGTACCTCATGTTAAATGAATATTTCTGCTGTGTGTTCTATGTTGTGTTGTAGCATTCATAAAGTTAACAAACAGCAGTCATGTTTGTATTGAGTTTCTGATTCCGATATGGTCAAAAAGACAATGGTTTCACTGAGAGATGCTTTTCAGGGGTTAAAATGAACAATTAGTAACAGGATAATGAACCCAAATGTGCCCTTTAAGTACCTCCAAAAAGCTTTTTGATTCATTCTAAGAGTGGCAGTATATTTAGGTGATGTTTACCAGGATCTGCTTGTGCACTCAATATCCCCTTGTGAGAGCAGCAGAATAATTACATTTGCTGTTATTGAGTCAATTTATTCATTATCATACACTGCCCATTGTGTGGTGTTCAGTAACACAAAGAAAGCAGCTGATGCCTTTTCCCTCAGTTATCAGCTGAAATTGTTGAGAGCTAAGATGTGAGTATACCTAGGCTAACAGTATCAGTGAAGTGATCGCTGAATAATTAATGCTTGTTTTCCTCAGTTTAATGGTTCCATCTGGTTGATGCCTTAGGAGCATGTTGGAAGGTGACTCTTCCCACTGTGAAACAACCTGATTTTATTGCTGACTTTTACTAAATATAAGCAAAGTACAGTGCCTTGCAAAAGTATTCATTCCCCTTGGCGTTTTTCCTATTTTGTTGCATTACAGCCTGTAATTTAAATTGATTTTTATTTGGATTTCATGTAATGGACATACACAAAATAGTCCAAATTGATGAAGTGAAATGAAAAAAATAACTTGTTTCAAAAAAGTATTAAAAATAAATAATGGAAAAGTGGTGCGTGCATATGTATTCACCCTCTTTGCTATGAAGCCCCTAAATAAGATCTGGTGCAACCAATTACCTTCATAAGTCACATATTTAGTTAAATAAAGTCCACTTGTGTGCAATCTAAGTGTCACATGATCTGTCACATGATCTCAGTATATATACACCTGTTCTGAAAGGCCCCAGAGTCTGCAACACCACTAAGCAAGGGGCACCACCAAGCAAGTGGCACCATGAAGACCAGGGAGCTATCCAAACAGGTCAGGGACAAAGTTGTGGAGAAGTATAGATCAGGGTTGGGTTATAAAAAAATATCAGAAATTTTGAACATCCCACGGAGCACCATTAAATCCATTATTAAAAAATGGAAAGAATATGGCACCACAACAAACCTGCCAAGAGAGTGCCGCCCACCAAAACTCATGGACCAGGCAAGGAGGGTATTAATCAGAGAGGCAACAAAGAGACCAACGATAACCCTGAAGGAGCTGCAAAGCTTTTTGGACATCAAGGAAAACGCTATGTCTGGTGCAAACCCAACACCTCTCATCACCCTGAGAACACCATCCCCACAGTGAGGCATGGTGGTGGCAGCATCATGCTGTTGGAATGTTTTTAATCGGCAGGGACTGGGAAACTAGTCAGAATTGAAGGAATGATGGATGGCGCTAAATACAGGGAAATTCTTGAGGGAAACCTGTTTCAGTCTTCCAGAGATTTGAGACTGGGACGGATGTTCACCTTCCAGCAGGACAATGACCCTAAGCATACTGCTAAAGCAACACTTGAGTGGTTTAAGGGGAAACATTTAAATGTCTTGGAATGGCCTAGTCAAAGCCCAGACCTCAATCCAATTGAGAATCTGTGGTATGACTTAAAGATTGCTGTACACCAGCGGAACCCATCCAACTTGAAGGAGCTGAAGCAGTTTTGCCTTGAAGAATGGGCAAAATTCCCAGTGGTTAGATGTGCCAAGCTTATAGAAACATACCCCAGGAGACTTGCAGCTGTAATTGCTGCAAAAGGTGACTCTACAAAGTATTGACTTTGGGGGGTGAATAATTATGCACGTTTTCAGTTTTTTTGTGTTATTTCTTGTTTGTTTCACAAAAACAAAAATCTTGAAGGTGGTAGGCATGTTGTGTAAATCAAATGATACAAACCCCCCCCAAAATCCATTTTAATTCCAGGTTGTAAGGCAACAAAATAGGAAAAATGGCAAGGGGGGTGAATACTTTCGCAAGCCACTGTATAAGCAAAAGCTGTTTTACCTGTTTTACCATTCCAAGATGGCGAAGTAGTGCAGTCCTGTTTCTGTCGTGTGTCTGTAAATAGCCTGTAAATACCCTGTTTTTTTGTATTTTTCGTACATATTTCCCTATCAGACTTTTCATCCTTCTACAAAATATACTTTCCTGCAACCCGCCTCACTCAATGTGGAACGGATTCTATTTTTGACTTACCTTTATCTAGAATCTAGAATCTCCAGTTGAAACTAGCTAGCCAGCTAACTAGCTACTTGCTATTAGCCACAGCTAGCGGTGTTTCACCCAGAACATTGGATTTTTTTTCCGCGGGATTAATTTTAATCACTGGACATTGATCACCGGATATTCGGCCAGTCTGCACAGCGCGTTATCGACCCAGAACATATCAGTTTTTCCGCCGGAATCACTGAATCACTGGACCTTTAACTCCGGATTCATCGCTACCAGCTGGCTACAACAAAACGGACGCTGTGGTCTGGCTAATCATCCTGAGCTAGGCCCATCTCCCGGCTATCTACCTCTCTGTCAACCGGACGGGACCACCTAGTGTTGACACGGAGCCCCGCCGATCCTACACGACTGGTCTGCCGACGAAATCGTCTGATGTGGTTACGACGTTAACCACGAAGATTCCATCCATCGGCTAGCCCTGGCCCGCTAGCACACGCTATCCGTGGCCTCTTACTCACAAGTGCTTCACCACCGGACCTTATGATAACTCAGCTATACAGCTGATATCTGCTGGACTGTTCCTTTTTACGGTACTACATCCTGTTTATGTTTAGCCTCAGCCCAAACATGGTTAGTTTATTGTTGCTTCGGTTATTTCTAATTGTACTATATCACTGTAGACCCCCCAGCCTAGCTAAACCTGCCTTAGATAGCTCCTTTGTCCCTCCCCCCATACACTCAGAGACCGACTCAATTGATGCCTCTAGAGATACTATCTCTTTCATTGTTACCCAACGCTTAGGTTTACCTCCACTTTACTCATATCCTTCCATATCCTTGTCTGTACATAATGCCCTGAATCTTTTCTATAACACCCGGAAATCTGCCCCCTTTATTCTATGTACCCAACGCACTAGAAGACCAGTTCTTAAAGCCTTTAGCCGTATCCTTATTCTAGTCCTCCTCTGTTCCTCTGGTGATGTAGAGGCTAACCCAGGCCCTGCAGCCCTCAGTATCACTCCTACTCCCCAGGCGCTATCATTTGATGACTTCTGTAATCGCAAAAGTCTTGGTTTCTTGCACATAAATATCAGAAGTCTACTTCCTAAGTTTGAGTTATTCACTGCGTTAGCACACTCTGCCAACCCTGATGTTCTAGCAGTGTCTGAATCCTGGCTCAGGAAGGCCACCAATAATTCTGAAATTTCCATCCCCAACTATAACATTTTCCGTCTAGATAGAACTGCCAAAGGGGGTGGAGTTGCAATCTACTGTAGAGATAGCCTGCAGAGCTCCATCATACTATCCAGGTCTGTGCCCAAACAGTTTGAGCTTCTACTTCTAAAAATCCACCTTTCCAGAAATAAGTCTCTCACTGTTGCCGCTTGCTACAGACCCCCTCAGCCCCCAGCTGTGCCCTGGACACCATATGTGAATTGATTGCCCCCCATTTATCCTCAGAGTTTGTACTGCTTGGTGACCTAAATTGGGATATGCTTAATACCCCAGCCATCCTACAATCCAAGCTAGATGCCCTCAACCTCACGCAAATTATCAACGAACCTACCAGGTACAACCCTAAATCCGTAAACATGGGTACCCTCATAGATATCATCCTGACTAACATACCCTCTAAATACACCTCAGCTGTCTTCAACCAGGATCTCAGCGATCACTGCCTTATTGCCTGCGTCCGTAACGGGTCCGCGGTCAAACGACCACCCCTCATCACTGTCAAACGCTCCCTAAAACACTTTAGCGAGGAGGCCTTCCTAATTGACCTGGCCCAGGTATCCTGGATGGATATAGATCTCATTCCATCAGTAGAGGATGCCTGGTTGTTCCTTAAAAGTAATTTCCTCTCAATCTTAAATAAACATGCCCCATTCAAAAATACAGAACTAAGAACCGATATAGCCCCTGGTTCTCCTCAGACTTGACTGCCCTTGACCAGCACAAAAACATCCTGTGGCGTACAGCATTAGCATCAAATAGCCCCGCGATATGCAACTTTTCAGGGAAGTTAGGAACCAATATACACAAGCAGTCAGGAAAGCAAAGGCTAACTTTTTCAAACAGAAATTTGCATCCTGTAGCACTAACTCCAAAAAGTTTTGGGACACTGTAAAGTCCATGGAGAATAAGAGCACTTCCTCCCAGCTGCCCACTGCACTGAGGCTAGGAAACACTATCACCACCGATAAATCTACAATAATCGAGAATTTCAACAAGCATTTTGCTACAGCTGGCCATGCTTTCCATCTGGCTACCACTAACCCGGCCACCAACTCTGCACCCTCTGCTGCAACTTGCCCATGCCCCCCGCTTCTCCTTCACACAAATTCAGACAGCTGATGTTTTGAAAGCGCTGCAAAATCTGGACCCCTACAAATCAGCTGGGCTAGACAATCTGGACCCTTTCTTTCTAAAACTAGCCGCCGAAATTGTCGCAACCCCTATTACTAGTCTGTTCAACCTCTCTTTCATAACGTCTGAGATCCCCAGAGATTGGAAAGCTGCCGCGGTCATCCCCCCTCTTCAAAGGGGGTGACACTCTAGATCCAAACTGCTACAGACCTATATCCATCCTGCCCTGCCTTTCGAAAGTATTCGAAAGCCAAGTTAACAAACAGATCATCGACCATTTCGAATACCACCGTACCTTCTCCGCTATGCAATCCGGTTTCCGAGCTGGTCACGGGTGCACTTCAGCCACGCTCAAGGTCCTAAACGATATTATAACCGCGATTGATAATAGACAGTACTGTGCAACCGTCTTCATCGACCTGGCCAAGGCTTTCGACTCTGTCAACCACCGCATTCTTATTGGCAGACTAAATAGCCTTGGTTTCTCAAATGACTGCCTCGCCTGGTTCACCAACTACTTCTCAGATAGAGTTCAGTGTGTCAAATCGGAGGGCCTGTTGTCTGGACCTATGGCAGTCTCTATGGGGGTGCCACAGGGTTCAATTCTTGGGCCGACACTTTTCTCCGTGTATATCAATGATGTCGCTCTTGCTGCTGGTGACTCTCAGATCCACCTCTACGCAGACGACACCATTTTGTATACATCTGGCCCTTCATTGGACACTGTGTTAACAAACCTCCAAACGAGCTTCAATGCCATACAACAATCCTTCAGTAGCCTTCAACTGCTCTTAAACACTAGTAAAACTAAATGCATGCTTTTCAATCGAACGCTGCTAGCACCCGCCCACCCGACTAGAATCACCACTCTCGACGGGTCTGACCTAGAGTATGTGGACAACTACAAATATCTAGGTGTCTGGTTAGACTGTAAACTCAACTTCCAGACTCACATAAAGAATCTCCAATCCAAAGTTAAATCTAGAATCGGCTTCCTATTTCGCAACAAAGCCTCCTTCACTCATGCTGCCAAACATGCCCTCGTAAAACTGACTATCCTACCGATCCTTGACTTCGGCGATGTCATTTACAAAATAGCCTCCAACACTCTACTCAGCAAATTGGATGTAGTCTATCACAGTGCCATCCGTTTTGTCTCCAAAGCCCCATACACTACCCACCACTGTGACCTGTACGCTCTTGTTGGCTGGTCCTCACTACATGTTCGTCGTCAAACCCACTGGCTCCAGGCCATCTATAAATCACTGCTAGGCAAATCCCCGCCTTATCTTAGCTCATTGGTCACCATAGCAGCACCCACCCGTAGTCTGCGCTCCAGCAGGTATATCTCTCTGGTCATTCCCAAAGCCAACACCTCCTTTGGCCGCCATTCCTTCCAGTTCTCTGCTGCCAATGACTGGAACGAATTGCAAAAATCTCTGAAGCTGGAGACTCTTATCTCCCTCAATAACTTTAAGCATCAGTTGTCAGAGCACCTTACCGATCACTGCACCTGTACACAGCCCATCTGAAATTAGCCCACCCAACTACCTCATCCCTATATTGTTATTTATTTTGCTCTTTTGCACCCCAGTATCTCTATTTGCACATAATCTCTTGCACATCTAGCATTCCAGTGTTAATACTATTGTAATTATTCTGCACTATAGCCTATTTATTGCCTTACCTCCATAACTTGCTACATTTGCACACACTGTATATATATTTTCTGTTGTATTTCTGACTTTATGTATTTTTTTTTTTTTACCCCATATGTAACTCTGTGTTGTTTTTATTGCACTACTTTGCTTTATCTTGGCCAGGTCGCAGTTGTAAATGAGAACCTGTTCTCAACTGGCTTACCTGGTTAAATAAAGGTGAAATAAAAAAAATATATACAGTTGAAGTCGGAAGTTTACATACACCTTAGCCAAAAACATTTGAACTCAGTTTTTCACAATTCCTGACATTTAATCCTAGTAAAAATGTATTGTCTTAGGTCAGTTATGATCACCACTTTATTTTAAGAATGTGAAATGTCAGAATAATAGTAGAGAGAATTATTTATTTCAGCTTTTATTTCTTTCATCACATTCCCAGTGGGTCAGACGTTTACACACACTCAATTAGTATTTGGTAGCATTGCCTTTAAATTGTTTAACTTGGGTCGAACATTTCGGGTAGCCTTCCACAAGCTTCCCACAATAAGTTGGGTGAATTTTGGCCCATTCCTCCTGACAGAGCTGGGGTAACTGAGTCAGGTTTGTAGGCCTCCTTGCTCGCACACGCTTTTTCAGTTCTGCCCACAAAATTTCTATAGGATTGAGGTCAGGGCTTTGTGATGGCCACTCCAATACCTTGACTTTGTTGTCCTTAAGCCATTTTGCCACAACTTTGGAAGTATGCTTGGGGTCATTGTCCATTTGGAAGACCCATTTTTTTCGACCAAGCTTTAACTTCCTGACTGATGTCTTGAGATGTTGCTTCAATATATCCACATAATTTTCCTTCCTCATGATGCCATCTATTTTGTGAAGGGCACCAGACCCTCCTGCACCAAAGCACCCCCACAGCATGATGCTGCCACCCCCGTGCTTCACGGTTGGGATGGTGTTCTTCGGCTTGCAAGCACCCCCTTTTTCCTCCAAACATAATGATGGTCATTATGGCCAAACAGTTCTATTTTTTATTTCATCAGACCAGAGGACATTTCTCCAAAAACTACGATCTTTGTCCCCATGTGCAGTTGCAAACCGTAGTCTGTCTTTTTCATGACAGTTTTGGAGCAGTGGCTTCTTCCTTGCTGAGCGGCCTTTCAGGTTATGTCGATATAGGACTCATTTTACTGTGGATATAGATACTTTGTACCTGTTTCCTCCAGCATCTTCACAAGGTACTTTGCTGTTGTTCTGGGATTGATTTGCACTTTTCGCACCAAAGTACATTCATCTCTAGGAGACAGAATGCGTCTCCTTCCTGAGCGGTATGACGGCTGCATGGTCCCATGGTGTTTATACTTGCGTACTATTGTTTGTACAGATAAACGTGGTACCTTCAGGCATTTGGAAATTGCTCCCAAGGATGAACCAGACATGTGGAGGTCTACAATTTTTTTTCTGAGGTCTTGGCTGATTTCTTTAGATTTCCCCATGATGTCACGCAAAGAGGCACTGAGTTTGAAGGTAGGCCTTGAAATACATCCACAGGTACACCTCCAATTGACTCAAATGATGTCAATTAGCCTATCAGAAGCTTCTAAGCCATGACATCATTTTCTGGAATTTTCCAAGCTTTTTAAAGGCACAGTCAACTTAGTGTATGTAAACTTCTGACCAACTGGAATTGTGATACAGTGAATTATAAGTGAAATAATCTGTCTGTAAACAATTGTTGAAAAAATTACTTGTGTCATGCACAAAGTAGATGTCCTAACCGACTTACCAAAACTATAGTTTGTTAACAAGAAATTTGTGGAGTGGTTGAAAAATTAGCTTTAATGACTCCAACCTAAGCGTATGTAAACTTCCGACTTCAACCGTATCTCTGTGCTCTGTGCTCTGTACCATAGCTGCAGCGGCGTCCCAGTGCTGGCAGGGGGCGACGTATTCAGAGGCTGTGGTCTCCCCGGCCCTGAGGAGCAGCAATATCTTGCGGGTGCCGGAAGTGTCGTCTCTGGCGCAGTGTGCCGGGGCCTGTTGTGATCTGCCCGGTTGTAACCTGGCCTGGCTGTTTGAGCGTCGCTGCTACATCCTCAGCTGCCAGCATCGGGAGAACTGCCAGCCCAGACAGAGACCCGGAGCTGATTCCTATATGGCCTTCCTGCAGAGAGGACCCCCCCAGACCCTGCTGCTCCAGTCTCTGGTCAGGGGGGAGGCATACCCCAGTCGCTGGAGGCCCCGCCCCTCTGGGGACATAGAGGCCCTGAAGGACCTAGCCCTGTTAGATGGGCCCCAGACGGATTTTGGTGACCCAGGTGGGATGGATTTGGAATACCCTGAGAGTGAACTTGGCCCTGAGGATAAGGGTGGGGATCTTCCAGATTGGCCTGCAGCATTGGAAGGGAGGGAAGGTTTCAACCTATCGGAAAGTGAAGGCAGGCTAGAGGGGCTGGGATTTGCAACAGAAGGCGCTGAGAGCAGCCTGCCCAGTCCTTCCACTGGGGCGACAGTCAGCCAAGGGGCACCCCCCATTGACCCCATGTCTGGCAATACACCTGAAAACAAGAAAGTAAGTGTCAGATGGAACAATGGGCAGGAATCATGACGCAACAAGAAATTATGGCATGGATAGGGTTGCAGGCATTATGAGGACCACATACAGTGGGGAAAAAAAGTATTTAATCAGCCACCAATTGTGCAAGTTCTCCCACTTAAAAAGATGAGAGAGGCCTGTAATTTTCATCATAGGTACACGTCAACTATGACAGACAAAATGAGAAAAAAAATCCAGAAAATCACATTGTAGGATTTTTAATGAATTTATTTGCAAATTATGGTGGAAAATAAGTATTTGGTCAATAACAAAAGTTTCTCAATACTTTGTTATATACCCTTTGTTGGCAATGACACAGGTCAAACGTTTTCTGTAAGTCTTCACAAGGTTTTCACACACTGTTGCTGGTATTTTGGCCCATTCCTCCATGCAGATCTCCTCTAGAGCAGTGATGTTTTGGGGCTGTCGCTGGGCAACACAGACTTTCAACTCCCTCCAAAGATTTTCTATGGGGTTGAGATCTGGAGACTGGCTAGGCCACTCCAGGACCTTGAAATGCTTCTTACGAAGCCACTCCGTTGCCCGGGCGGTGTGTTTGGGATCATTGTCATGCTGAAAGACCCAGCCACGTTTCATCTTCAATGCCCTTGCTGATGGAAGGAGGTTTTCACTCAAAATCTCACGATACATGGCCCCATTCATTTTTTCTTTCCTTGGCCCCAGATCGAGGGAGATTATCAGTGGTCTTGTATGTCTTCCATTTCCTAATAATTGCTCCCACAGTTGATTTCTTCAAACCAAGCTGCTTACCTATTGCAGATTCAGTCTTCCCAGCCTGGTGCAGGTCTACAATTTTGTTTCTGGTGTCCTTTGACAGCTCTTTGGTCTTGGCCATAGTGGAGTTTGGAGTGTGACTGTTTGAGGTTGTGGACAGGTGTCTTTTATACTGATAACAAGTTCAAACAGGTGCCATTAATACAGGTAACGAGTGGAGGACAGAGGAGCCTCTTAAAGAAGTTGTTACAGGTCTGTGAGAGCCAGAAATCTTGCTTGTTTGTAGGTGACCAAATACTTATTTTCCACCATAATTTGCAAATAAATTCATAAAAAATCCTACAATGTGATTTTCCTCAATTTGTCTGTCATAGTTGACGTGTACCTATGATGACAATTACAGGCCTCTCTCATCTTTTTAAGTGGGAGAACTTGCACAATTGGTGGCTGACTAAATACTTTTTTCCCCCACTGTACATGTTTGTCAGGAAATATATGTTTTATGTTCCATTGATCCAATACAGCGATTAGGATTTAGATAGCTCACAATTAGTGGACAAACTGGCCATGGAAAAGCAGTATGTCTAAATTAAGGCAGACAGTTGGAAATATCTCCTGTAAAGACAGCTGGGACATTTTAAATAGGGTTACTTCCCTGAGGTGTGATAAACGGTCACCCAGATGACAGTCTGCATATATGTGTGTGTTATTACAGTGGCATTTTGCTGACTCAATTGCTCTGTAATCACAGTCACTCAGCGCGCCTGCCCTTCACATTTCCTTTGAGGATAGGACATACTTTAGTCAATAAAGCTTCTCTTGCCAATGTAGGCTTGTCAGCCATTCCCAGGAGGGTGATTTAGAGAGAGTGTTAATTTGGGAACGAGCAATACAGATTCTATATTAGAGAGTCTTCATTTACTAACACGAATACTAATATATTTGCTGTTGTGTTTTCATTGTAGGATAGTGAACTACAGAACACATCCTTGGCCAGCTCAGGGCCAACATTCATGCCCAAACCACAGAATGACAGTGTTCACTCCTCCCAACCGAGCCAAATAAGGACTTCCCATCCCACTGAAGCCCCATCTCATCTGTCCAGTACTGTACCACTGACCACATCCACACAGACAGGTACTGCAGTAGGGTTTTGTTCATTGGATATTTTACCTTTATTGGTGATTGTAGGTAGTCTTTCATAGTCTTTGTTCTCCCTGTTACATAACCTGTTTCTATCTCATATTTTCTTGTTTTATTCCCAATCTCTTGTCTCTGTATTATCTGACAATCCTGTAGAGCTAACGTTGCCCAGGGACACGGTGGAGCTGGTAGCCTCCGTCAGCCCAGAGCCCCAAACTGGTACAGTCACAAACACAAGGGTTTTTACAAGCATGATCTGAAGTTTATTTTCTGGATTGATTAGAAATGGTACACAGCAGTCACACATTGCTGACAGTCCTAATGGATGGAATATTAGACCCCCAAAGCCGTCACCCTCCCAGTAACCCAGGTCGTGTCACTTCCTGCCAGCTCAACCATCATCAACGGCAGCTGTATGAAATAGTTGGCTTTGGATGGTGACTAACCTTACCATAATTTTACTCTTTACTTTTAGAGTAGGCCTACATAAAAGAATAGATAAACACATCAAATGAATGATTGGAGTCACAGCTCCAATGTACCATAAAACACACTTATATGAATACAAATACTACACACTGACTGTGTGTGGTTAATGTAAACTTTTATTTTCAAACGAATAGATGCTGCAAACCTAAACTGAAAAGCAAATGTTGTTAGTGCTTGCGTACGAATGTGTGATTGGCTATGTGGCTAGGTGCAAATGCATATGAGTACAAATGAATGACTCTAGATTTCTTCTGGCTGGGAGGGATATTGAAGAAGCGTTTGGATTTGGATTTGGAGTTGAGTTCTACTCGTTCCATCTGGCTGGATGCTCTCTTCTGTCCCCTGCCAGACTCCCCTGGGGTACAGGTTGAGCTTCCTTGTTCCATCTGGCTGGTTCTTATCTTTTGCCCCTTGTTGCTAGACGCCTTATCTGACGTACTGGCAGAGCCCCCTTCAATCTGGCTGGCTGTTGTCTTCAGTCAGGTGCTGCCACGGACGGGTTTCACACCGTCGCAACTTGAGGAGATTGAAGATCCATTTAGGCCTCTGCAGCTGACTCCATTTCTTTTCCAGTTCCTTTATTTTTATAACATGTTTTAGCCTTCCAATCTTTTCATTTCTTTCTTTGTTATGTTGTTCAGCTGCTTCTCTGTCAGTGGGCAGGAAACGTGGCCAGGCACCTGATTGGCACTGCCCTCCACATGCTAAACAGCACTCTGGGACAGGACTGGACACTGTGAGGCCTGCTGGGATGGCTTAGGACATGACAAATCCTTCTGAGAAGAGCCTGGACAACCAACCTTCCTCAGGATCATCCTGATTGCATTGGGGTTGCTGGGGTCAACAAGCAGGATGGACTCATATCGGACTTTAGCCTTTTGGGGCTTTGACAGGTGGCTCAGGTCACTGTGAGCGGCTTGGCCTTTTGAGCCAAGAGATGGAGCTGTGACTTTTACCCTTGGAGACCAGAGATTTGACATGTTCGCCACTGTCACTTTGGAGCCTGTGATTCTCCTCTGACTTAGATATATGAAAAGTAGGGAAAATGTTAATTGAGTTTACAAGCTGATTTTACAGTATTTCTTATAGCGACAATACACACTGTTTGCTTGATATATAAATACTCTGTGAGGACTTATGGGGTATTCCTAATGAACATTAGAGCATATTTTACAGAATGGCTTTCAGGCCAAGCTAGACTACTTTAACATAACATTAGGGTCGCATTTTAAAATAAATCATGTCAAATACTGAAAAAAATGGATACTAGAACAAAACATCACAATAAAAGAGGGCAACGGTGAAGCGGCCATTTCCATCGTGGCGTGCATATTCTACTTCTAAACATCGTATAAATGATCGGAGAGGTTGAGAGTAGAAGAAGTTCAGGAGCAAAAAAAAATAAAAAATAAAAAATAGAATTCATGTAAAATTGACTGTGTCCATAAGGTGTAGATAGTAAGTATAGGCTGGAAGTAGAGGCCTGGGCATTGTTGTTCACTAATTTACCCCAAGTAGGGAAAGGATGGCGGGGTTGAAAAGTAATAAAGGGGAGTATATATATAAAAAACATGGGGGATTGGAAGTGATGCAGACAATTACATTGATAGAAGTTACAATCTATCTGCAATATTAAGCTGATATACCCCCATAAAAAAAATAATAATAATAATAATAATTTACTGTATTATTGTAAACAAAATAAAATATCTGTTTCAGATATCGTGTAATTTAATAATTTGTAACCGAATCCCTGAGCCGACTAGGTGAAAAATCAGTTGACGTGCCCTTGAGCAAGGCACAACCATAATTGCTCCTGTATGTAGCTCTGGATAAGAGTGTCTGCTAAATGACTAAAATGTAAATGTAAGACTATATTCATTAAACCCCCCCACCTCCCCTCCCCGCAAAAAACATAATCGAGAAATGTTTTTCGCATCAGTGTGTTTTTTCTTTTCCAAGTTTGTAACAACCTCAATAAATAATTTGGCCTAGCTGTTTGGTTAATGTATTATCTAAATATTTATCATTATGACAGTCCCCCAAAATGAGAAATGGTAAGGAGAAATGTTCCCCTGTGGACGTGGAGATGCTACTGGACTTGGTGTTGATGAATCAGTAGAGGGCAGTCTTCTCCCTTGTCACCAGAGCAGTAGTATCTGACAGATGAATCAACATTACAGATAAAGGAGTTTAGTCTAATATCAAAATACTGGCCTAAGAGCAATTAGGGCCTGCACACTTAAATGCTCCACCGTTTATTGATGTGAAACAAAAATGTTTCAATCGAAAATGAAGATCTGGTTTGGGTCTAAACATTGTCTTACTGCTGTATTTCAATAACGTTAGCCAGTATTTAAATCTGTTGGAGAATTTGAGTCTGCAGGTCCTATTCAAATAGACTACAGATTCTATCAAGCACCCACCTAATAAGATATTATGTGCGTCCGTTTACAGAATAGATTTGGCCTATATTATGACGATCTTGTGTTTGATGGTCCCCCACAGAGATTACTGATGATGGAGTGATCATCAGCCATCACTGGGAGCAGGTTGGAGGTCCATCCATAGAGCTTGGAGCTTTCTTGGACACACAGATTCTCAACCTATCCAACCTTGCCCCTGGGGAGTACACGTTCAGGTATGGATAGAACCTCTGCGGCCTAGAGTTGGGATCCAATTCAGTTTCATCGCAGTCAATTCAAGGCTTGAAATTCAAATAATGAATGGAAAAAATAAATAAAATCGTTTTGGTATGCTGCTCTATCATGGCACACAGGTCAGACTGCACTAATAGTTACAGTGTGTGGTCTCTATTAATCATAGTTGGTGTTTAACTAACAGGAATACAGGACCAAAGGTTTTCTGCCTTTAGGTAGTTATATCTTCCCTATAAAAAACCTTAGTTGACTTTTAAAATGAAGCCTCATGGAAATGTGACATAGATTCTGTGTAAGACATTACCATCAATGTTTCCCCCACCACTACAATACAAGCGTACAAGAGTAGCTGGATTCATCTTGATTCTTTCCAGGCTGACCGTTATAGATTCTGACGGGTTGTCAGACTCCACCACAGCTACAGTGGTGGAGAATGACCGACTGCCCTACCCCAGCCATACCCTCACTCCCACCTCCAGCCCTGGCCTTGCTGCTACCCTGGCCCACAGGCAGGTTGACCCTACTGCAGCCACCTCCTCTGTCAGTGCCTCTGCCACTCAGAAGACAGGTAAATGACATAAAGGCACTATTAAGATTATAACAGAGTATCAGATACGTTCTACAACATTGGATTGTCCTCAGGCAGTTTACCTCAGGCATACCTTTACCTTACTCCACCTAGTAGTAAACCCAAGGTAAAGCCAAGGGTATCAAAACATACATAGGACATGTTTCAACAAATGATCTGTTTTTCTCTGTCCCATAGAGAACAAAATCACCCCCATAGCTGAGGTCAAGGAGTCCAACAGAGCCCCTGTGGCTGTAGTGGGTCCTAACATGCAGCTGACCCTCCCAGTGACCAGCGTCACCCTGGACGGAAGCAGCAGCACTGATGACCACGCCGTCACCAGCTACCACTGGGACACCATCAGGTACCAACGCTGTTCATATAGGTCAAAGGTTGAGTCCAGAAAAGTCTATAAAGATATGAAGAACAAGCTGAAGAGCCTTCTCACAATGTCATTTTCTGTGTTGTTTTGTAGTGGTCCTCCAGGGTCAAGGACAGAGGGTGTGGACAAGGCCATAGCCATAGTAACGGGCCTCAGAGCGGGCCGCTACACATTTAGGCTGACTGTGGGTAACCAGGAAGGGCTGACAGACAGTGCCTTGCTCACAGTCAGGGTTCAAGAGGGTAAGGAAACACAGGTTGGCATTTATTGGGATGGAGGCAGCTCTGCAGAGTAGTTACTAGCTGGCACAAAGTAATACAATCTGATTTTAAACCTAACCGTAACCACACTGCTAACGCTAATGCCTAACAATAATTAATGACAATAAACATCAACCTGCTAACAGAACACTCATGAGGCTTCAAACACAGCAATATGAGACATCATCACCAAGGCTGGTTGAGTATGATGGCATTCATCTAAAGCCTGCTGTCCATCCTCCCTCAGCCAGAAGCCTTTCCCCTGTAGCACATGCCAGTGGCAGCCACACCCTCACCCTGCCCAACAACTCCCTGGTGCTCAGAGGCTCAGTGACGGATGGTGACCCAGCCAAGGTGCACTTCCTCTGGGTCCGGGACAGTCAGAGCCCTGCTGCTGGGGTGAGTGAGAGGAGTCTTGATACTTAGGTATATGGTAAATATAGTTTGAACTTGTAATATGCTGTTAGCTAAACAGGTAGAAAGTAGGAACGACTGTAAGGTAGGAACTACTCTGTCCTGTCGTTCCCCCAGGACGTGCTGTATGGTTCAGAGCAGCAGGCCTCCCTGTACCTGGCCAACTTGGTGGAGGGGACCTATCTGTTCCAGCTGCGTGTCACAGACACCCAGGGACGCAGCAGCACCGCCACAGCCACCGTGGAAGTGCGGTCAGGTAGATGTGTGTGTGTTCTCAGACTGTGTGTCCCCACGGACCATGATGAGCATTAGGAGGAAGAGCTGAACAGCACGTACAGCATATGTGTGTTCTGACAGAGTATGTATGTCTGTGTGTCCACAGACCCTGGTGGACGTGAGGAGGTAGAAGTGGAGATGTTGGTGGCGGTGGCCCAGGTGAGTGTGTCTCAGAGGGACACAGTGCTCAGACAGTTGGCCGCACTGCTCCACGTCCTGGACAATGACATCCACCTCAGGGGCCTAAGGGGGCACTCAGACCTCAGGTACTGCCCAATGCAGCAAACACATACAAAACACACATGCTTTTCTTACACATTGTATTATTACATTGTTCATGTGTATTCTCTCTGTGTGTGTGTGTGTGTGTGTGTGTGTGTGTGTGTGTGTGTGTGTGTGTGTGTGTGTGTGTGTGTGTGTGTGTGTGTGTGTGTGTGTGTGTGTAGCACAGTATTGAGGTTCTCAGTGCAGGGTCCTGTGGGGCCAGTCCCTGGTCCTAAACTGGCCAGTGTGCTGCGTGATCAGCTGCTGAGGGAGAAGACTGACTACCTGCTCTTCAGAGTCCTTCGAGTGGATACAGTCAGTGAGTACCACAACACAGAACACCACATCTTACCTTATCATACCATATTGTATTATAGTGGATAGCATTATATCAAAGCCTGTTACAATGTTATAGCAACATTATAGACCATCTCTGATTATATTACATGAGAGAGATGAAAGTAGACTAGATGACATCTCATCACTTGGTGACTAAGAAGGCTGTCTGTCTTTGTCCTCTGCCTTGGTATATGCTGATCATGTTTGTGTATTGGTGTTCATCCCACATCCCACTCAGTGTGCTTGCTACGCTGCTCGGGCCGTGGGACGTGTGACCCAATCACCAAGGAGTGTGTCTGTGACCCCTTTTGGACAGAGAACCTCATTCGCCGGTTCTTTGGCGATGGAGAGAGCAACTGTGGTGAGCTATGTTCATTCATCGGTCCTGAGAGGATGATATACTTGTTGCCCCGTCTGCTGTGAGATGCTACATTCACAGTGCCATTCCTTTCTCTCTTCTGTTTGGCAGAGTGGCGGGTTCTCTACTTCATCCTGGCCTTCTTCATGGTCATTGTCCTCATCGTGACAGTCAACTGCGCGTGTGTCTACTGCTGCAAAAGGTGACTTTTCCTTTCTTGCTCAGACACACCGGAATGTCCTATATAGATTGTATGAATAGCTGTTTGTTAAAGGCCCAGTGCAGTCAAAAATGTGATTTTCCTGTGTTTTATATATATACAGTATAGCCACACTATGAGATTGGTATAATACTTTGAAATTGTGAAGATAATGCCCTTTTAGTGTAAGAGCTGTTTGAAAAGACCGCCTGAAATTTCTGCCTGTTTTGGTGGGATGGGGTTTTGGCCTGCCTGGTGACATCACCAGGCGGTAAATTGGTTAATAGACCAATAAGAAAGAGAGCTCACCACCGCTCTGCCAAAAACAGCATGTTTTCAGTTTCCCCCTCCCCAACTCAGACCAATCCCAGTCAGTCCTAGCTAAATTCTTGCTTGAGAAATGTCTATTTGCTAAGAAGCAATTTTTGTTTATTTTTGACCATTTTAATTGAAAACAATCACAGTAAGGTACTTAATTGTTACCCAAAAATTATTTGTTATAGAGATTTTAAAAAGGCTGCATTGGACCTTTAATAGAAATGTGGGTTTTTGTTATGTTTAGGAGGGGGCGCACTAAGGTCAGGAAGAAAACTAAGTACACTATACTGGACAATATGGACGAACAGGAGAAAATGGAGCTGAGGCCCAAATACAGTAAGTGTCTTCTTTTTCATTCAACACATTTCAAACATTTCCTGTAAAGTTTGGTGACCCTGCCATGATCTACCCGGTCTGTCCCCTTCTCAGACATCAAACACAGGAGCACGGAGCACAACTCCAGCCTCATGATGTCCGAGTCAGAGTTGGACAGTGACCAGGATACCATCTTCAGCCGCGACCGACCGGTCCGGAGCAGAAACCGGACCAACGCTCAGGCTGCCCGCAACGGGAATACCTTCGGATGAGCAGGAACACACTGAAGTGGGGTGGTTATCGGACAACATGAGTGAAACCCACTTTTGCGATTATTGCCGGGGTGCACAGCTCGAGTCCTCGACTGCAATAGTGACTGCTTGTTTTCGGTCTCGTCTTCTATTCAAATACTGGTTTCGACCAGGTCTGTACTTTCTATGACATTCATTGGACAACTCAGCACCAGGGAAATGTGAAAATCCAAGGGCCGTAGTGGACTAGAGTTGGGCATCACCTAATTCTGGGGAAGTTTACATACATACAGACTGTTTGAATGACTCGACACAAGGATGAAGGTGCTCTTTGTGAGGAGCACAGTGAGGTTCTGTGGCCTCACATACTTCTACAGATAACCAGATTGGTGAATGTACATACAACTACCCATTATGCATACTAGTCTACCGACTACTACTGACCTTTAACTTTGCCTTGTTATCCGAGAATGACACGTCTTAGATTTAAAGGTGTTTTACTGTCATTATTTTATAGGAAATGGAGACAAGCCCAACCCTGGTTGTGAGCGCCTGATGCCGCTCCTGTAAATTATTTAACTAATTGGATTTGTCAAAATGGCTTGAGTGCACATTTTGGGAAAAGTCTCATAATTCTTACGTTCAGTACCCAAAGTCCATCTTGTGATGCTATTCAGAATCTAACTCAATTTATCTGTGATCTCTCTCTATGAGTGTCTTGGACTTTGACACAATACAACACAGCATTTTACTGTATTTGAACTACTGTATTGAGCTTGCAGACTTGTCCTCCAAACTAGTTGTATAGCTTTGGTATCTTTCTCATTTTAAAGCTTCTTTATGCTAAATAAGCATAATGGTCTTGTAAATGGGCCCGAATAAACAGAACCAGGCATTTCATGGGACAATCCATAAAGGTGCCAAAATGCACTATTCACCATAAGCCTGTGGCTGACAGAGACCCTATTCTATTCAAGTATTTGGCAATGCATCCTTTCTTCCTTCCCATGGTAAGATCTATTATCTAACCTGAACATGGTGGGTAACATGCTTTCAATCAGTAATTCCTTTGAGTAATGATTGAAAATGTTTTCCTGAATTCAGTGTCAGAGAATGTCTGATTACATAAGTATAGTGCAAACAAATTATTGACAGGACGGTCAGGACCCACAGTTCAAGGGTTAAGAAGAGGACGGATGGTATTGATAAGTAACGTTACTATGCAGGACAGGTAACCGTCGATGGAATGGATAAAACACTTCAGACATTAAAGCAACATAAGCATGTCCAATGGTTGCTTTACATGTTTTGTTTTCGTAAGGGACTGGGGAGATATTTCCCCAATATGGACGGAAACACTACAGCCATGTTGGTATATTCATGCATTTTTCCCATTACGCCACCCAATTTTTGGTATATGCTTTGTTTACTTAACTAATTACAGCTACCAATGTTTTTACAGATAATATATTGCCAAAAAATAAACCAATGCATCAAATCAATGAACGGTGTACTGAATTCTGTCACCTTCTTTCCTGTCCAAAATGAGTAGTAAGATCTAAGGCAGTGTTTCCCAACCCTGGTCCTCCAGTACCCTCAACAGTACACATGTTTATTGTAACCCTGGACAAACACACCGGATTCAACTTGTCAACTAAACATCAAGCCCTCAATGAGCTGAATGAGGTGTGTTTGTCCAGGGCTACAACAACATTTGTACTGTTGGGGATACTCGAGGACCAGGGTCGGGAAACACTGATCTAAGGTAAACCAACTGATATTGTTCGACAAACAACAAAGTAACTCACAGTAATTTATTTTACATTTTCTGATGTACTCCATTAATATTTACAATTGTCACAAATATTATTTTTTACAATGAGAATGTCACAACTAGAAAACAGAATTTGTAAAATTATTCAAACGGCACTTAGGGGACAATGTTTGGCAAGAGACATTACTTCAGTTTCAGAGAACAACACAACGTTTACATTGCAGGCTCAGATACAGCACGTAGTTTGTCCCACCTGTCTGAATATCGTAAGGCAGCTCTACTGTATAATATATTGTATGTGGGAAGACTAGTTACCTACAACAACATAATAAGCTATACTAATGTAGTGGCATGGTCTACAATAGATTGGTTTTTAGTAGTTAGGACAGTTCAAAAAACTAAATTTCAACAGAGGACGCTACACACAGTACATTTCATTCTAACTGCTTAGCCCAACAAGGCTATTCCTCAACGGTTACAAAAATATTGTAATTCATAATATCACCACATTATTATCAAGCAACATATCTAATACATCTATCTTACCACAGGATTTCAGGCATTTGGATACAGCCAAGCTCCCTTTTCTAGAAAATAGATAAAGTATCTTGTGCGTATTAATAATCTCACCATTTGCAATTGATGTGCTTTTTAAATCTACCCAACTCTATGCTAGGCTTCAAGTTATACAATGTTCCTCATTGATGGACCAATCCTACATTGAGAACACACGTTTGTTCATTTGTATCTCAACATATGATTTAGCCCTAAAGGTCAAGATAGTCATGGGATCCCACAGGTTAGAGAAGTGCATGGGGTTATGTCCAAATACTATTTTGGCGTCCTATCCTCTTTTGTAAGGGGCTTCCTTCATACCCCTAAAAAGTTCCATTGCAGTTGTTTTTATCTCAATATCAAATCATTTCTGGGTAACAATTAAGTACCTTACTGTGATTTTTAACATTTTAATTGAAAACAAAAAAACTAAAATAGCTTCTTAGCAAAGAGCAATTTCTCAAGCAAGAATTTTGCTAAGACTGGCTGGGAGTGGTCTGAATGAGCAGGGGAAAACTGAAAATGAGCGGTTATTGGCAGAGAGGTTTGTAACTATTTCTTATTGGTCTATTAACCAATTTACCACCTGGTGATGTCACCTGGCAGGCCAAAACTCCATCCCACCAAAACAGCCTGAAATTTCAGGTGGTCTTTTCAAACAGCTCTAAATCTAAAAGGGCATTATCATCATTTTCACAATATTATTCCAATCTCAGTGTGGAAATACATATAGAAACACAGGAAAATCATGTTTTTGATTGCACTGGGCCTTTAACTGTCCATTTAACTGACCTGGAGAACTGGTTTGGGTTGTCACCATGTTGCTTTCCCTTCACCAGTTCTTACAGACCAGTGGTCAGAGAGGATGAGGAGAGGAAACCATGTAAAGCATGGAACTTGGGATAAGGATTTCTCAGCAGCTTCACATATTTATGAACCATTGCATTAGGCATAATCCTGCAACCACCAATGGCATTTTCAATATTATGAAAGGTTTTCCCTATACTGCATACCAGCCTGCAGCACTCCAAGTTAAGTTGTACTGCATTAACATATGTTTGTTATTATTTATTTCCCTTTATCTGAGCGATGAATGCTCTCAAGTCTCTCAATGACAAAATATGCAGAGGTTCAGAATCACAATTTGTGAAGGAATCATATTTGATGACTGTCATCCATTGTTGTTTTTTTAAAATTTGAAATATGAGTAGTA
Organism: Coregonus clupeaformis; assembly: GCF_020615455.1. NCBI lineage: Eukaryota > Metazoa > Chordata > Actinopteri > Salmoniformes > Salmonidae > Coregonus > Coregonus clupeaformis. Next base: position 119,902 of record NW_025534205.1, on the reverse strand, counting down.
ACTGTTACTAGAGCCTCTAAGAATCCTCATCCCTTCTCCCCAAATCACTGCTTCCATCTTGGGAGTCCAGGAGTTGGGGGAGTTGTAGTGGTCCCTCAGGGGGTTAGCCCCCCAAAGCACATGTACTTGACGTCCAGGTACTCCTCAATGCCGTACTTGGAGCCCTCACGGCCCAGGCCCGACTGTTTGACGCCGCCGAAGGAGGCCTCTGGGGTGGAGAGGAGACCTTCGTTCACCCCCACCATGCCTACCTCCAGATTCTCCGCCACCCGCCAGATCTGACTGACGTCCTGGGAGAAGAAGTACCCTGGGAGGGGGTGGAGCAGAGCATAGTTGAATGAAACTCATCAACTCAGATTTTGAGATAGACTTTATATTGACATGAAATAGAGTAATCAGAATGTCTCTGTCAAATAATTATTCTTATTATAGTTTTGAGGGGTTTTCAGACATGATAGCAAGGTGCATACAATAATGTTTAGCTCACCTGCTAAACCCACATGAGATGCATTGGCAATGGCAAGTGCTTCCTCCTCTGTGTTAAACCTGTCAAAAGGAAAAGACAAAAAACAACTTGAGTTAGCTTCCATTTTAGCATCCATCCACGCTTCAGTTGTCTGATCTCTCCTAGCTCCACTGACCTAATGACGGGGAGGAGAGGACCGAAGGTTTCCTCTCTGGTACACAGCATGTCTGTGGTGACATCAGCCAGCAGAGTGGGCTGATGGAACGAGCCATCCAGACGCTTCCCCCCCCTTAGCACCTTGGCCCCCCGCGATACTGCATCCATTACCTGGTGCTCCACCTGGGAGAGACATAGGATATCATAAGGTTATGTAACATATCAGAATATAAACAACATTATAACGCAAATAATATAGTTATAATACAAAACCTCTTGACAGAAGGAACCAGGTTACCTTCTCAGAGGCACGGACATTGATGAGGGGTCCCTGGGTGGTGTTTGGGTCAGAGCCGTGGCCCAGACGGAGCTCTGTGTCCATGGCTTTCCCCAACTTCTCTATGAAGCGATCGTGGATCCTACTCTGGACCAGGAAGCGGTTGGAGCAGACACATGTCTACATGGGTCAAAGGGCACATTGAGGGACATGGAGGTTAGGCCACGACTTAAGACACCCTGTTTTAGAATGACACGCAACATTTAGATATGGTTCATTTCACAGTTTCACCAGTACAGTAGACACAAAATGATTTGTTTTGAGATATCTCCGATTCCAGTACCTGTCCTGAGTTCCTGAACTTGGAGTTCATGGCTCCCGCCACAGCCTTGTCCACATCCGCACTGTCAAACACAATGAAGGGGGCATGGCCACCCAGCTCCATTGAAACCCTCTTGACAGTGTCGGCAGCGTGCTTTAAGAGAATCTGAGGATGAGGAAGGAGTTATCAGGAAGATCACAGGCCTTTCCATGGAAAAAATTATCCACCTACAAAATTTAAGACTAACATGAAGTTTATATTGTAATTTATATGGCATTTTCAGGATTGATTAAGCTAACTCTGAAGCCATTCTAGATCAGTGTCCATACCTTGCCAGTGGCAGTGGATCCAGTGAAGGAGACCTTCCCCACCAGGGGGTCTGTGCAGAGGACCGTCCCAACAGAGGGGGTCTTCTCTCTGGAGCAGGGCACCACGTTAAACACCCCAGCAGGGATCCCGGCCTGACTCGCCAGCTTCACACACAGAAAGTAAACATATGAATTAGACAAATGAAGTGTCTCACTATTGGGGACCCAGCTACAGTACACAGTGAGTGTTGTTGTGGGAAAGGAAGCACTGACCTCAGCAAGCGCCAGGGCAGAGAGGGGTGTGTCCTCGGCAGGTTTCACCACGACGGTGCAGCCCGCGGCCAGGGCAGCACCCACTTTCCTGGTGATCATAGCACTGGGGAAGTTCCACTGTGTGTGTGTGGGAGGGAGGAGGAGGATAGGCTAGCTGTTACGCAGGAAGTGACAAGCATTACGGAGGTAGCTCTCCAGGACCAAAGTTGGACATTCCTGACATATACAGTTGAAGTCGGAAGTTTACATACGCCTTAGCCAAATACATTTAAACTCAGTTTTTCACAATTCCTGACATTTAATCCTAGTAAAAATTCCCTGTTTTAGGTCAGTTAGGATCACCACTTTATTTTAAGAAATGTGAAATGTCAGAATAATAGTAGAGAGAATTATTTATTTCAGCTTTTACTTCTTTCATCACATTCCCAGTGGGTCAGAAGTTTACATACACTCAATTAGTATTTGGTAGCATTGCCTTTAAATTGTTTAACTTGGGTCAAACGTTTCAGGTAGCCTTCCACAAGCTTTCCACAATAAGTTGGGTGAATTTTGGCCCATTCCTCCAAACAGAGCTGGTGTAACTGAGTCAGGTTTGTAGGCCTCCTTGCTCACACACGCTTTTTCAGTTCTGCCCACACATTTTCTATAGGATTGAGGTCAGGGCTTTGTGATGGCCACTCCAATACCTTGACTTTGTTGTCCTTAAGCCATTTTGCCACAACTTTGGAAGCATGCTTGGGGTCCTTGTCCATTTGGAAGACCCATTTGCGATCAAGCTTTAACTTCCTGACTGATGTCTTGAGATGTTGCTTCAATATATCCACATAATTTTCCTTCCTCATGATGCAATCTATTTTGTGAAGTGCACCAGTCCCTCCTGTAGCAAAGCACCCCCACAGCATGATGCTGCCACCCCCGTGCTTCACGGTTGGGAAGGTGTTCTTCAGCTTGCAAGTAACCCACTTTTTCCTCCAAACATAACGATGGTCATTATGGCCAAACAGTTCTACTTTTGTTTCATCAGACCAGAGGACATTTCTCCAAAAAGTACGATATTTCTCCCCATGTGCAGTTGCAAACCGTAGTCTGGATTTTTTATGGCGGTTTTGGAGCAGTGTCTTCTTCCTTGCTGAGCGGCCTTTCAGGTTATGCCTATATAGGACTCATTTTACTGTGGATATACAGTGGGGAGAACAAATATTTGATACACTGCCGATTTTGATACTTACAAAGCATGTAGAGGTCTGTAATTTTTATCATAGGTACACTTCAACTGTGAGAGACGGAATCTAAAACAAAAATCCAGAAAATCACATTGTATGATTTTTAAGTAATTAATTTGCATTTTATTGCATGACATAAGTATTTGATCACCTACCAACCAGTAAGAATTCCGGCTCTCACAGACCTGTTAGTTTTTCTTTAAGAAGCCCTCCTGTTCTCCACTCATTACGTGTATTAACTGCACCTGTTTGAACTCGTTACCTGTATAAAAGACACCTGTCCACACACACTCAACCAAACAGACTCCAACCTCTCCACAATGGCCAAGACCAGAGAGCTGTGTAAGGACATCAGGGATAAAATTGTAGACCTGCACAAGGCTGGGATGGGCTACAGGACAATAGGCAAGCAGCTTGGTGAGAAGGCAACAACTGTTGGTGCAATTATTAGAAAATGGAAGACGTTCAAGATGACGGTCAATCACCCTCGGTCTGGGGCTCCATGCAAGATCTCACCTCGTGGGGCATCAATGATCATGAGGAAGGTGATGGATCAGCCCAGAACTACACGGCAGGACCTGGTCAATGACCTGAAAAGAGCTGGGACCACAGTCTCAAAGAAAACCATTAGTAACACACTACGCCGTCATGGATTAAAATCCTGCAGCACACGCAAGGTCCCCCTGCTCAAGCCAGCGCATGTCCAGGCCCATCTGAAGTTTGCCAATGACCATCTGGATGATCCAGAGGAGGAATGGGAGAAGGTCATGTGGTCTGATGAGACAAAAATAGAGCTTTTTGGTCTAAACTCCACTCGCCGTGTTTGGAGGAAGAAGAAGGATGAGTACAACCCCAAGAACACCATCCCAACCGTGAAGCATGGAGGTGGAAACATAATTCTTTGGGGATGCTTTTCTGCAAAGGGGACAGGACGACTGCACCGTATTGAGGGGAGGATGGATGGGGCCATGTATCGCGAGATCTTGGCCAACAACCTTCTTCCCTCAGTAAGAGCATTGAAGATGGGTCGTGGCTGGGTCTTCCAGCATGACAACGACCTGAAACACACAGCTAGGGCAACTAAGGAGTGGCTCCGTAAGAAGCATCTCAAGGTCCTGGAGTGGCCTAGCCAGTCTCCAGACCTGAACCCAATAGAAAATCTTTGGAGGGAGCTGAAAGTCCGTATTGCCCAGCGACAGCCCCGAAACCTGAAGGATCTGGTGAAGGTCTGTATGGAGGAGTGGGTCAAAATCCCTGCTGCAGTGTGTGCAAACCTGGTCAAGACCTACAGGAAACGTATGATCTCTGTAATTGCAAACAAAGGTTTCTGTACCAAATATGAAGTTCTGCTTTTCTGATGTATCAAACACTTATGTCATGCAATAAAACGCAAATTAATTACTTAAAAATCATACAATGTGATTTACTGGATTTGTCTCTCACAGTTGAAGTGTACCTATGATAAAAATTACAGACCTCTACATGCTTTGTAAGTAGGAAAACCTGCAAAAATCGGCAGTGTATCAAATACTTGTTCTCCCCACTGTAAATACTTTTGTACCTGTTTCCTCCAGCATCTTCACAAGGTCCTTTGCTGTTGTTCTGGGATTGATTTGCACTTTTCGCACCAAAGTACGTTCATCTCTAGGAGACAGAACGAGTCTCCTTCCTGAGCGGTATGACGGCTGCATGGTCCCATGGTGTTTATACTTGGGTACTATCGTTTGTACAGATGAACGTGGTACCTTCAGGCGTTTGGAAATTGCTCTCAAGGATGAATCAGACTTGTGGAGGTCTACAATATTTTTCCTGAGGTCTTGGCTGATTTCTTTTGATTTTTCTATGATGTCAAGCAAAGAGGCACTGATTTTGAAGGTATGCCTTAAAATACATCCACAGGTACACCTCCAATTGACTCAAATTATGTCAATTAGCCTATCAGAAGCTTCTAAAGCCATGACATCATTTTCTGGAATTATCCAAGCTGTTTAAAGGCACAGTCAATTTAGTGTATGTAAACTTCTGACCCACTGGAATTGTGATACAGTGAATTATAAGTGAAATCATCTGTCTGTAAACAATTGTTGGAAAAATTACTTGTGTCATGCACAAAGTAGATGTCCTAACCGACTATAGTGTGTTAACAAGAAATTTGTGGAGTGGTTGAAAAACAAGTTTTAATGACTCCAACCTAAGTGTATGTAAACGTCCGACTTCAACTGTAGTAGATGTATGAAGCATTACAGCTCACCGGAGTGATGATGGAGGCCACTCCCACAGGCTGTTTGAGCAGAATGATCTTACGGTCCTTGGCAGCCGAGGGCACAACATCACCGTAGACACGGCGCGCCTCCTCAGAGAACCACTCCAGGAAGCCAGCAGCGTAAGCAATCTCCCCCAGGGACTCCTTCATGGGCTTGCCCTAAGAGGTGTAGAACACACACTAGTAGTTTACAACTCGGAACGAAATATAAATCATTACAACGACAGGGCAGCACCCCTGTTGCAACCAGCAAGACAATACTCACACACTCAAAGGTGATCAGTTTAGCAAGGTCCTCCTTGTTCAAAGTCAACAGATCGTACCATTTCCGTAGAAGGACACTTCTTTCCTAGGGAAGAAAACAACATCATCAGATAATGGAATCAGTAAGTTGCAAGATCCATAAGAATCTGGAGGTCCCAGTCTGGTCTTACTAGCTCTCCCTGGAACTAGCAGCTCCTGATAACAGAGATGGAACTTGATGCAACAATGTGTTCTGGGTATTGAGAGTGTATTAGGTCTTGATGGTGAGTGGTGCCTCTGGCTGTAGCCTTTCCACTCACTCAGTCCCTCTTGCTCCAAAGCATTGCTTCACATGCATGGCAGCAGAGCATTTATTTGCATGATGAAAATGGGACAGAGAAAGTTGGAAAAGGGGGGATGGCTAAAAAGAGAAGGGGAGGGGGTGTTTGTTGGCTGCATGGACAGAGGAAACCAGTACAATGAGGACATCTTTACCATAGCAAAGACAAAACTGGAGTGAACAGGATTCTCCCAAAACTACAGTATAAGATGTTGGAGTCGGACTTTGATATTCTCTCAAGGCTCCCTGCTTAGTGATGTATTAATATGGCAGTGAGTGAGTTGCTTTTAATAATTGCATAATCACTCATGGACAGTAAAAAACACACCCCTGCAACCTGGAGTGGCTACTTTGCAGGCCAAGCAGTTCTTTGGCCAGGCCATTATAGAGTGTACACTACAGTACAGGCCCCAAAACAATGAACCCTGGGGTATAGGCTATGATGATTGTAATATATATGCAATTGTTCACTGTCTCTATTAGGTTATTATATTCTGCCTAACAGTCATCCCAGTCACAATATTTAGGGAAAGCAGCTGTCACACTGTTGATCTCATGCACCTAGGAAATGTGGGGAAAGCACAAGGGAAGGTGGTACTGATGAAGGAAAAAAATATAAAGATGTTATTCACAGAATTGTGAATCGTCAACTGACAGGCAGCATAATTAAAGTGGAGGCATACCTTCGCTGTGTGTTGCTTCCAGGAGTAGAATGCCTTGTATGCTGCGTCGACAGCTAGTTTAGCTTCTGCTGGACCGCAGTCTGCGACTTTTGCAATCTCTTCCCCCGTCGCTGGGTCCAGCACTGGGAAGGTAGAGGGAGCATTGATCCACTGCCCGTTCACATAGCCCTGCGTTCGGAGAAGCTGAGCCGAAATGTCGAGGCTGTATTGCCGATGCATGACAGACGGTAGGCCGGGCAAAACCTGGCGGAGAACACCCCGACTTCTTAGGAGACAGAAACTACCCATACCACAAGAATAGCTTTGTCCACAAGAGGTTTCAAGTAGATTCTGTTTCGCTCTGTCCACGCAAAACTGGTGCAGTGACAGTGGTGAATTTTAATACGGTTGTCGTCGGTGAATAGATACGAGTTTGAACCAGTCTTGAAGGCGGTTGCGTTAAACACGTGATCATGCACACACAATACATTACTGACTAAACCATAATTTGTGTGTTCCTTCGCTCAAAATAGATACATTGTAACACATGTCATTATCAAAAGCAGCAAAATGTGTAGCTACATGTATTCCCTGCAAATGCAACAAGCAAAGACAGTATCTAAGATACTAGGCTAGTTATAGTTATGAAATAAGCTAATGTATCGATAAATAGCTTGTTACATCGTCTGTCTTTCCCATCGCCATTGATGTGGTTAGCTGGCCAATCCACAAGCTTGGATATCTTCTCTTGCGTCCAATAAGAGCCCGCAAACTATAACCAGCTTCCCTGAAATGTAGGCTAACTGTGGGGATGTCTACATCATTAGTTCAGTCTTTATAGTCTCAAACCGACGTTATAAAAGACGCGAGATTAGTCAATCTACAAATCACATTGCGTCAACTACTCAATGGGCTTGTTCGACATTGCAGCAGACTGCCGACTAATGATCTATAAATCACCTTGCATCATAAATAATTACTCATTATTTGTAGATCAGTCAGTCACAATAGGCCCTTTTCACGTGACGTCAGACAACTTCCGTTCTGCCGCGATGCAGGTTATGTTTACATCCGGTGTCGCTTAGGAACGCTTAGCTAGTAGCACATCATTATGGAGTTCACCCAGTCCCTTTCACATCTGCCACCAATACGACTTAACGACGTAGAACGACTTGCTGACAAGTGGTCCCTTACTTCAAGATCGAAGCTTGATAAAGGCTACAAGTTCTTCGTTGAAGGTTACCTGTTTGATTATGAAGGTACGTGTTTATCTTTATTTAGCTTAAATTAGCCCTATGCTAGCGAAGGTTATGAGCTGACGAAGTTTCTGTTTTGCAGCCTCTTTTTAATATTACTGCTGTTTGTATCGACCGTAAAATAAGAGTCAGTAATGTATTAATGGCTAATGCTGCGCCCTTTCTCCCAATCACTGTATTGAAACAGTCTCAAGTGTAGTTAACGGTGAGGTGACAGTGAGAGGGCGATGTTACAGGTCCATGAAGAAAAATGAGGAGGCTCATCGGCTTCAGGTTTCTCAGATAAACAGTTCTCTAACATTATGATAAGATAGGTTAAGATAGATAAGTTTTCTTTTTGTTGTGTTTTGCTGCGGTTGCAGATTTAATAAGAATGATTCCACAAAGTTCCACTGTGGATCAGTTTGTTTCTCAGTCTGAGCTCTGATTTTGTATCATTAAACTTAATACACAACGAAATTCTTACAAACCGATGTGGGTTGTTGACAGCAATAAAGACTGGGAAAGATTCTGTGATAACTCAAAATGTTCAAATTTTCGATAAGTGTTGGCACTACTTGTCAAAGGTTTCAGAACAGCCAATTTTTCTTAATTAAAAAAAAGAAATTGGGTTTTGAAAATTGTGTACAGTAGTTTATAATGAAACGCGAAAAAATGTTTTGTAAGTACAGCACTAATTGTTATGTCTCTATGAACAGGTTACACTAGACTCTGCAGAGGTTCCTGTGGTACTCAATCACATGTCATGTTCCTGCTCTGCTGGGAAAGCACTATGTAATCACATAGTAGCACTTCTTTTTCAAAGTGCTCACTATGTTACCATGGGCTTTAAGACAGTGCCATTGCCTCTGTCATGCACCAGCGCACTGCAGACCTGGCACCGGCCTAGGACACAGGTCAGACATTATTTGTTACACTGATGCAGAACTTTGCAGTTTGTATTGACTTTTGACAATGTATTGTTCATCATTATTATATCACAGGGAATTGTACCAGAGGCCACCAATGATATGGCGGTGTGTAAACCAGCGGCTAAGAAAAAAACAAGTGTCAGAGCTGGTGTGAAGTGCACACTGTACCGAGCCTATGATGGTGAGTCTGAATGAGCCCCCGCCTGTACTAGAGCACAAAGACTTTAGTGCATTTCTAAAATAATACAAACATAAAAGTGATTATTATTTGTTACTTTTTATATAGACTTTCAGTGGATATTTTTTTATTTGTATTAGAAGCATGTACGAGACTGGATGAGTGTGGTTGTCTTTTTAGTGAAAAAGATAAGGTGGCATTTAATGAAATCTAAACTTGACATATCTCACTTTCATGCCAGGGCCTATTCCGGATCCTCACGTCATGGCCAGTGCTGAGAAACTGAAAGACATCCGTCCACAACCAGGGATTTGCAAATTGCTGCACGGGCTTGAGGGCCTTAATTTGGTGGACTCTAAATTTGGCCCTGTGCCATTTGGGTCTGTGCTTTCTTACCAGTGCCCTCTAGAATTAAGTAGAGATATTATTAAACACCCTGGTGCCAGTGAGTTTCCTCAGTTGCCTATTGAAGGTTACAACTTTAAATTTCCCATTGATTTTGAGCCCAACTACATACAACAATGTCATTTGGACAGCCTGATTGTGTCAGAGGAGATGTCTGCTGCTATTGAAGCAGAAACAAGAATGCAGTCAGAATGCCAGCTGTGGAGCCAGGTACGCAAACCCCGACTGACAGCCAGCAGATTCCGTGAAATATGCCATGTTCGTGGGGAGTTGTCTGCCAAGGCTTTGGCAACCCGCATTCTGAGAGGAACTCCTCAGACAGCTGCTATGAGAAGAGGGTTGGATCTGGAACCTGAGATACTGAGGCAATATTCTGATTTTTGTGATGTCTCTCTGAAACAATGCGGGGTCATCATCCACCCTGATTCACCTCACCTTGCAGCCAGCCCGGATGCTAAAGTCTTCTGCCCAACAGAAGCACCACCATTTGGTCTTGCTGAGGTTAAGAGTTGCGATGTTGAAAATGTTACCCAAGTTAAACACCTGATCACAGTTAAAGGCCAGGCCTGCCTTAAGAAGAGCCACAAATACTACTATCAGGTTCAAGGCCAACTCGCCTTAAGCGGACTTCAGTGGTGTGACTTCATTACAGATACCCGCACTGACTTCACAGTTGAGAGAATCTTTAGGGATGAGGAGATTATCCACTCAATGCGACAGAAGCTTGATCATTTCTATTATAACATCTACATGGATGTCTTCTTAAGTTATAAAACATAAGGCAGAATTTTATGTGTAAATAGTGTTAAGGTAAATGTGGAAGGTGAACCTTTGACATTTTTTTCTTTAACTGCAAATTAACTTGTCATATACTGTATATCTCCTATGTACTGAAACACACATTTTGAAAAGGATTGTGATGTAAATGTCGACATGTTTTTCTTTAACTGCAAATGAACTTCATTGTGTTATATACTGTATATCTATGTATTGAAATACAAATTTTGAAAAGGATTGCGATGTTGTAAATGCTCTTACCAAAATCAAAAAGGATTGGAAGCAGTTGCTTGCAAACATATATTTAATAGTTCCATCAGTGCCATGACACATAAGCACATAACATGGTTAATAGTTGGATATTTTTACAATATATCACATTAGGTTCATTAATAGCTATGAAAAAGTTATTACCCTTAACAAAAACATACAGTATAACATTAGATCAATTAAATTACCAACAAAGTTAATTCATATTTACATTTTTTTGTACATACAATACAGCAGAGGTGGGACAAAGTCATTGTTATGCAAGTCACAAGTAAGTCTCAAGTCTTTGCCCTCGAGTCCCGAGTCAAGTCGAGTCAAAGATGAGGCAAGTCCCAAGTCGAGTCAAAAGTCAAAGCCATCAAGTCTCAAGTCGAGTCCAAAGTCCTACATTTTAGTTTCGAGTCATTTCAAGTCCTCTTAGCAAGCCTTTGCAAGTCATTACAAGTCCTCGTAGCAAGTCTTCTCGAGTCATAAGGCGCAAGTCCAAGTCAAGTCACGAGTCATTGATGTTAAAGTCCAAGTCGAGTTGCAAGTCTTTGTACATTTTGTCGAGTCGAGTCTGAAGTCATCAAATTCATGACTCGAGTCTGACTCGAGTCCAAGTCACATGACTCGAGTCCACACCTCTGCAATACAGTAATATAAAAGTACTTCTATTTACAGCCCATCTAGCTTACTCAGGAAATATACAACTTCCAGTTGACAAAAACATCAGACTGGTTTGTCTCCTTTAATGTCAAGAGGTCCCTGATAGTTCGACATGAGGCAGCAGATGGCCCACAGCTGATTCACTGAACCCACTGTGGAAAGAGGAACAAGCCCATCCCAGATATGGTACTCCTTCACCCTCCGTATGGCCCTCTCGACTAAAATCCTCAGCCGGGCGATGGCCTGGGTCTTAAGAGTGTCCTCCCTGCTGAGCTGAGGAGATTTTTTTCAGTGGAGGGATGACGAGTGTTGCCCCCACTTCTGACAACATCCTCTCGATCAGGAAACCCTTGTCCGCCATTAATTCATCTCCGGGCTGAAGTAAATGCAAGATCTGACATTTCCGCTGTTATTTCCATGTCGGAGATGGAGCCTGTGTAGAGCTTTGATACAAATGTGATAACACCACATGGAGCTACACCAATCAGCCCTTTAAAGGTGGTGTGATTTTTGTAGCTCGAAAAGGTTTCTGACTGTAGTGCGAGGGAGGATGGTGTTTCACAGCGGATCTCGGTGCAGTCTACTATAACTCTCACCTGAGGGCAGTAGAGCTTGAACTTATCAGGCATTGTGGCCTGCACCTGCTCTCTTGTCATCCACACCGGCAGTGAGCCAAGAACCTGGTAAAGGTAGCTAGTCCATGTTAAAATGATGCGGCTAACTGTGGACAGGCTGACCTCAAAGATGGTAGACAAGGTTTTCTCCTGAAGCCCAGCTGCAACACGACACAGAAACATAAATAGTTCATCAATAAGTGGAAGTTTTCGGTGAGGGCTAGGTGTCACATGTGCCGCTTTGCTGTGCCTTAGACCAGTATACAAGCCGTGAAGCAGAGGGATAAACAGAATCCCAAAACACGGTGAAGACCTCCTTTGAGCTGAATCGTGTGTAGTAGCGATAGTCCTCATCTGTGACACAAAAATTAAAAAGGAGTGGATGCTGCTTCTTAACTGTCAGGTGCTGGATCTCAATTTCTAGGGACAACACTTGCAGCTCCAACTCTCGAATTCTTTGAGTAGCACTGTCCAGTTTACCTTAAGGGGAAGAAAAAGCATACATGTTGGTAGGTTAGTTATTACTCATCTATCCCATCCCATTTTCAATAAATAAAACTGAAGAAGCTTCTAAGATGGATGAGGTTTAAAACGCCAAGTCTTTTCACAGAGAGACCAGTTACTCCAAATCGTAGTATAAAATAGTATTTTTACTTAACTGCCATATACTTTTACTTTTTTTGCCAAACAGATACATGGTTACTCTTATTTGTAATACTAACCAGGAGAAGGACGGCAGGCATAGTCGTGATCGTTTGTCACTGCAGGCAAAGCACCCTCTGTGCTGTCAGGCATCTCATGATCAGAATCATCCAGGACAGCAACACCAAGACGCTTTCTTGCTCGCTGGTAAACTGACTCCCGAGCTTGTGAGCCGCCTCCTATATGTGTGAAATTAACCATATGCTTGTCATGATACATTTTGGTAATCACTTTTCAGTCCCTAAAATGACAAAATGTAGCAGCTATATTGCATCAGGATTAAATTATTAAACATTTTGTACAAGTAATATATTATTGGATTACAGTAGTATTACGTTTAACGCTGTCTACCTATCCTTACCCCAATCATTCCAGTGGAATCTAGACGGCACTGATCCCTGTTTAATACGGATCCGTCCACTGGCCGATGTGTATCTATCCTCAGGGGGAAAAGTGCTGACTGCAAACAAAGGTGCTCCCACGAAGAATCTTAAAACTTGGTCCCTCATCTCTCCTGATCGCCCTCACCCAACGGGCACGTATTTCTCCATCAACAGGGAAATCGTGAAAACTCAGATACGGGAATTTCTGTTTGTTGTTTGAACAAAATGGTACACTGCAATAGCATCTTCTCGAAGATTGTGCCATGCTTCGGTGTTGGATGGGATACTGTTGCGATACAGACACCGAGAGAAAAGAAACAGCTAAATTAACATTCAGCTTTGACCAGGAATCAATATTTATCTAGCTATCATGCACAACAGTATTTGAATAGGTGAGTTACTATACATTCATGAATAAACTAACTGCCTAACAAAGGGTTAGATAGCTAGCTAAGTAAACTTGTTACATTACAGCCAGGCAGCAATGTAACGCTACCTTTTAACGTTATCGGTATCTGGTACTAAGTTGTTGTTAGCTAACGTTAGCCCACTTTTAAGTAACTAAGGCAGTGAACAATTATGAATTAACAATAACGTTAGCAAGTTACAAACCATTGCATATACGTAAACATTATTACTCTTAACTTTACTAATTTAACTTAAACGTACCTTTTGGAATTTCTTCAAGTAGCTAGCTTGCTAGTTAGTGGTCAACAGTTGTATTTTCGTTGAGAAGTCTCAGGTTACGGGCGAACGGAAGTGAAGTTAACCTGCTACGCGGAAAGGCGGAAGTTAGATGACGTCATCGTGAAAAGGGCCTATTTACCCATGATACATTTAAGCAATGGCCCCGGGGGTGTGGTATATGGCCACTATACCATGGCTAAGGGCTGTTCTTATGCATGACGCAACGTGCCTGGATACAGCCATTAGCCGTGGTATATTGGCCATATTTCACAAACCGTTGAGATGCCTTATTGCTATTATAAACTGGTTAACGTAATTAGAGCAGTAAAAATAAATTGTCATACCCATGGCATAAGGTCTTACATACCACGGCTGTCTGCCAATCATAATTTAGGGCTCGAACCACCCCACATTTAATACTGTTTTGATCCTCTTGAACATGCCCAATGTTATTTCGTCCATGCTATCTGGGATCCTTGGGACATCCCTAACCCCCCATTGAAGTTGAAACGTAAAATAGTTAAGATGAAGGTTAGGGTAGGAACGTCCAAAGGATTCCAGATACCACTGACCACTATTATTTGTAGATCAGTCAGGCAGTCACAATTTACATGACATCACGGTTGATGCACCTTAACAGGGCCAATATCTTATCTAACGGTTTACCGCCTTAGTAATGAGTGTCTTTGCTTTAACAAAACACTAGATAGACAAGTGTTTGTTCAAAAATCTGATTTAATTGATATGCAGAACATTGTAAGACAATTTCATTCAATGACACTGTTACTTTGTCAAAGGTACATTGACCAAAAATATGCAACTCTTCATTGAGCAAGGTAACAACTACATACATCTAATCATCCTGTACTTCATAGAGAGACAAAATAAGGACTAAAACAGGATCTCATCAAAAGGGAATGATTCTCAAATGTATGTACACATTTACATATAAAAACATGAAGTCTTATAAATGCTATCAAGGAATATGTTTGAAGACTTGACTGTGACAATAAATACTTCTCAAAACTCAATTGAAAGGCTTGGCATGCAAAACGATTTTACACAAAATGCCTAGGGAGAAGGGAAAACGGGAAGAATTCAGGGGTGGAATCATTAGTCCAAAACGTTTTGCAACAGAAACAGTTTACTCCAAACGTAAAACAAGTTTCTATTTGTCAAATTCCAGTAGGTCCCTCCCTGTTTGGTTCCTAGTGAATACACCCCAGCATATATACCACTGCCTTGTTGCTATGAGGCTGTTTCATGTGCATCAACACCACAGAGGGAAATACTATATTTGAAATCCTCCACAAAAGACAAAGAAGGAAGGCAGTGGATAGCTATAGTGAGGGGCCTTATTCCATTTTGACTGGTCAATTCAGGAAATCAATTTAAATCAACAATGTGTGAATTCATGCATTGCCTAAGGACATATTTCCATTTACAGTGACCAACCTTGAATCTCTAAACACTGTTCGTTTAGCCTAACACCCTTTGCTTGGGATCAGTAGAAAAACTGTAAAGTTAAGTGTATTAACAGAGCACAGATTATTAACAAGCGATGACTCAAATGCATAAGCCTTAAGTAGCATGTTAAATATGACCTAAGCGAAGTGTGCAGTCAAGTTGGAAATGACATAATACGGAAACATATAAAAACATTTTCATTCAAATAAAAACACATACAGAAGTAAAACTGGGGGTTTGAGCAGTTATAAGAAGGTAGGCACATTCTTTTGATTATCCTTTTCCAGCATTGGAACATTCACACAGTTAATAGTCACAAGGACCGTTCATGTTCTTTAGGAAATCAGCTGCAAAGAAAAAAAACAAAAAAAACACATATGGTTATACAAAAGAAATCAACAGTCTGCCAACAGATAAAACATAATTGAAAAGCATTTAACAACATATTTTTGGGGGTAATGACATATTTTGACAGTCGATAAGGCAAGCACAGTGCTGCTATTCCAGAACACCAAGGGAGGACAGGTTACTCACCGTTTTTACCGTCTGCTTGACATAGTCCTTTCTGCTGGTCAGGTCATGCTCTGGGTATGTGTCGTACACCTGGGACAGAGAAGTTGTTGTGTTAAGAGACTTTTACAGGTAAACCAACCATCACTGTGATATCAAATCAGAGGGGTTTGAGGAGCAAACATACTTTCTGGCAGATCTTCTTCATGGTCATCTCCTCCAGGTTGGCGTCTTTCAGCAGCCTCGTCACAGTCTCCTTCAGCTGCTCATCTGTCGGAGGCTTCTTGATCATCTTGATCAACGGCTCATCGTCATCCGAGCTGTCGAGTGCTGCTATTTAGGAAAACAAGCAGACAAAAACATAACAATAAGCACTAGCCTCCTGTAGCTCAGTTGGTAGAGCATGGCGCTTGCAACGTCAGGGTTGTGGGTTCGTTTCCCATGGGGGGCCAGTATGAAAAATGTATGCACTCACTAACTAAGTCGCTCTGGATAAGAGCGTCTGCTAAATGACTAAAATATCAAATGTAGGCTACAGGTTGCCAATGACGTATGAAATGTGCTATAAAAGTCAATCTACAGATTCTTACCATTGCCCTTGTTGGCAGTCTCTTTCTGTTTGTTACTGCTGCTGTCTGCTTTCTTGGTCTTAGCTGCTGGCTTGGCCGGTGCTGCCCTCTTAGCTGCTGGTTTCTTTTTTGGCTGAGGACAAATCAATCCATGAGTTCACTCCATTACATCGCTCACCATTAGTTCAAGATAAAAAGGCAAATGAGTAAAAACCCTATCCAGAAGACATAATAGACATGATCTATTACATAATAATTACATACAACAAACCATTAAAATATGGACACAAACCCAAACGGTTGACTTTTGTATTCACAAGATTTGCTGTGAGTTTAGCAAATCCAGAATCTGAGACAGATTGACAGAAGAGTCTCACCTTCTCAACTTCACTCTCGCTGTCTTTCTCCTCCTCATCTTCTTCATCCTTGTCTGAATCAGACTCGGACTGGTCGGAATCTTCCTCTTTCGTCTTCTTTTTGGCAGGAGCTGCCTTCTTTGCTGGTTGTGTACGCTTCTTGGCAGGTGTTCTATTGCCCTTGGCTGCTGGATTTGACTTGGGCTCCTGATTGGTAGGAGAGAAGGGACTTCTGTGGTTAATCTTTGAGTGACAGAACAGGCGGACAGTTCACTTTCTACAATATTTATATAGTGGCACTAGTATCGTGCAAGATCAAATAGGGAAAATATCAATTTCCAATGGACAATACCTATCAGTTTACATTACAACATTTCAGTTCTCTTCACCTCTTCGTCGTAGTCATCAGAATCATCGGTATCTTCATCGGTCGTCACCTTTTCCCTCTTTCCCGATTTCCCGCTCTTCTTTTCAGCTTCTGACTCATCTTGTTCTACTGTGACTCCTTGCTCGTCGTCATCATCACTGCTGGAATCAGTGACGATGGCTTTGGACTTGCTCTCTGCTTTGGCCTTCCGGGGGCTGCTGGATGTACTCTTCGCCTTAGCCTTGGTCTTGCTCTTAGAGTCTTTGGTTGAGATATTCTTCTTAGACTTCTTCTTCCTCTTTGAGATCACAGGCTGCAGATGGGAAGGACAGAACTATAGGTAGGGCCTATACATTTTTTTAAGACCTCATTGGTGAACAGACAGTTTGGTTTTGTATTCTGTTTGACAAGACAACAAACTCAAGAAATGTGTATCTATCTAGCTAAAGAGCAAAGACCAGTCACTCACACACACACACATGAAAACTACTGTTAAGGACAGTTTATTTAAAAAATAAAGAAGGCATGTAACTCACTTTTCCTGATATTCTGGGACTCATGAGGAAAGTCATGATCCTGTCGATGAGGACTGACTGGTTTCCACCCTTCTCCAGGTCTAACACTTTGCAGATGGTCCTCAATCTTACGCATGTTATCCTGAATCACAGCACACATAAATACTAGTCATTAGTTTGCTTGTGTATTGTGCAATAATAATGGAGCAAGTTTGATCCACAATCACAATATTTCAGATGTTTAAACAGGTTACTTCATTAAACCTGTTAGATGCAGTTTATCATAGCGCACTGCGCTTTATTACAAGCGACAATTTTAGTACTCATCACTGCATTCTCTACCAGAAAGTTGGTTGGCCCTCTGATGTCACATAGGTTGATACATTGCTGTTTTCATTTATAAAGCCCTTTTACAAAAAGTCCCACTTTGCCCAACATCATTCCTAAACTTTAGACACAAGTTACTTGACCCGGTCTCAGGGATGGTTAACTCTGGAAATTCCTTTGGTCTCTACTGAGTTGGGTAAATCAGCTTTTAGTTTTTGCACCTTATTTGTGGAACAATCTTCAAAATGTTCTTAAATTGGATGTGTTGGTGCCTCTAGGGCAATTCAGAAAGCTGATTGAGGACCTTATTACTGATTAATGTGTTTGTTTTTTATGACCGTGTTTTTCTTTCTGCTTGCATTTTGCATTTATATTTTGACGTGTGTATTTTCTGTAATTTATGTAATTCAGGGCTCATCTGTAAAAGAGACCTTGGTCTCAGTATGACTCCCTGATAAAATAAAAGTACAACATCTATATATACACACACATTCCTACTGTTGTTTCACAAGTCCTAACTGAGCAACCCTTTCTCCTTCTTACTTCATCATCCTCTCCTTCTTCTTTATATAGGGATCACTGTCAACCTCGAACGGGAAGCCATTGAACAGCCGCATGTTTTTCCTCATTGTGGCAATCTGAGGAGAGAACCATCAACAATGACACAACCGACTAAGAACAGCAACTCTAGAGTTGTTCTACCCACACAGGGGTGTCCATTGTGACAGAACTCTTTCCCTTTTAAAAAGTGTAAGATACACTTACCTTACCTGGCATATCAAAGAGAATTGTATGAAGGGGTTTCAGATCTGGAACCTTCAGCTTTCCGAGGTGGTGGTTCACTCGCGCAATGTCTCCCAATTTATCTCCGCCACCTGAGAGGGAGTGAAAATTAGGGTTGTACTGTTAAATGCTGAGCAGAGGGCAAAGTGGTGGTGGGGGCATGATATTAGATCCCAGCAGGGCTGATACATGATACAGTTGCATCCCAATACATAGACTACGAGACTGATGAGAAATTGTTTACAGGCTTCATTCTGTCTCATGTCAACAAAACTTTGGAAAAGTTATCTGTGCTCATCTATAGCCTTTGGTGATAAAGAGACATGTCCGACTTACCATTTTCAACTTTCAGCACCTTCGCAGGTTTTGCAACTTGGAAATCAAGTCTTTGCACCGTCTTCTTCTCCCTCTTCCCTTCAACTATTTGAGATACAGCTGCAAGAAGAACAGAACAGGTCAAATAGAATTCAGTGCTGCTGGCTTCGTCAACTGTAGCAAACCAGGTCTCTGTGCATGCAATAACTAACAAGTTGGACCCATGCAAAGCTGAGGAAGGTAAAGGAGGGATGATAACTAGCTAGATACCTGTCCTGAACTATAAATTAACATAATGTAGGCCTATATTGAGCAAAACTAGTTCATAAATATCATTGACTTATCATACTTATGTCTCTACTCATTTCATTCCGTGGTTTTCGGGCCTTATCTGGTGAGTCGGCCAGGTCTTCAACCTTTGGTTCTTTCTCTACCTCCTCCAACAGGGGACAAACCTCCATCTCTTCATCCATTGTTTCAGTCATGTCAGTGCACTTTGTAACATCTGCTGACATACCCTGTTTTGGGAAGAAAGTAGTTCCACCATCAGTTTAGCCAGATATCCCTGGAGAAGCACCCAACTATAGTCCCTCCTTTTTGTGAACAATATTGACTAAAACATTAAGCTAACGTTAACTAGTCAACAACTTTCCCTCGGACTTGAAAATGTCATGTCTGAGAACATTGTTAGCTAGCTAGTTTTTGTTCTATGACTGTTTGTGATTGCTAACCCCTTGAAAAATCGGATGAAATTAGCTATCTAGCTAGTTAAAATTACAATCAATCACAATTTAACCACCACCAGATTGTTGTCATTATTAGTATACATAGCTAGCCAGCTACAACAGTACATTCAATCTTGTGGAGTTTAACTTTTTAAAGTGTGGCGCCCGGAGACATGATTTGGCGCGCAGGTTTGTTTTGAACACAACAGAGAGCTAACGTTAGCTAACCAGCCAACTACGTACAGTACCCATTTCTCAAAGTTTACCACCACACAGACTGAAAACTAGCTATCTCGATATTTGCTAACCTGTTGAATTGACAATGATGTGGTTTGGTAGAAACCTATCAACAGGATAGTTAGCTAAGTTAGTAAATAAATTCCCGCTGATGCTGCCTGACTTCGCTAGTTAGCTACCGTTAGCTCAGTCTTCTTGTCAGCGTAACAGTGAGCCAGCCAGTCAGGCAGTTCTATTTTAGCTACAGAATGCATCTAAATGTGGATTATTTGTTTCAGTTACAATGACACTTAATATGACCATTCTGGCTCATTCGAAATCTATAGCTAGCTATTACAGTATGCCAATATATTCAATACTTTACCTTGTTTTCAAAGATTAGGTTCCAAATGGCGGGGTTGTTGCAGTGTGGGCGTCACTGGGCAATAATTTAGATGACGTACCACACAACGTTAGAAATGGGTCAATCATGACTAAACTAAACCACACAATATTAGAAATGAGCCAATTAGGACTAATCTAACAGCCAACGTCCTTATTTCCCTGGTTTTATTGGTGGATTGGATAATACACTCAATGAGGGGATTCGATTATCTGGCCCGAGTTACCCCGTGATATACCCCGGTGGGAGGAGTTTGCAGCAGGTGAAAAGTGATTGCATTTGTTTTGGAACTGGGTTGCCTCCCGGGCGTCAGCCAGGTGACCCGTTCAAAGTCCGCAGTGAAGTAGGCTCAAAATTCGTGTTCAAAACAACTGGTTATTCGGGAAAAAAAACACGCTCCAACTGGGAAAAATCGATTTGAATGGCCATCCAACTCCGAATTCAAACTCTTTCTAGAGCTCCGACTTTTCGACCTGAATATCATTGACGTCAAAATTGACCTTGTATTTTTCCGAGTTCCCAGTAGTTTTGAACCAGGCATAAACACTTGGAGTAATGAGTATCATTGTGTTTTTTAATTACATTTTGTACATGCAAAAGTGATTGCTTTTCGAAAATAGATTTGATGGAAAATAGATATGTTTCTGGACGAGGCTGCCTTCTTGACAACATGACCAAGTGGCGCAGATTACTGTTCGAGTTGAGATGGCGCTCCTCCCTCACGGTTTTTGCCCGTTCGCATTGACCGGTGCAACGCGGCTCAGGTTAATAGAACTCCCTCAAGAGTTAACATTTTGGCATGTCAATTCATCAGTTAACTACACTGTACAGTACTTTGAGCTGCTACCATCTTTACCTTGTTGCGCGGGAAAACAGCGGGGGCAAGGGACTCACCTGGTAAAGGGGCTGCAGGTAGCTTAGTGGGTAAGAGCGTAAAATCTGTCGATGTGCCCTTAAGCAAGGCACTTAACCCTAATTGCTCCTGTAAATCGCTCTGGATAAGAGCGTCTGCTAAATGACTAAAATGTAAAGGTAGGCCTAAAACTTGATGACACGATTGCTGTATTTGGGCTATTTCACAATATTAGTGCTTTTTCAGAATGGGATTTTTTCATTCTAGCCCACTGACTATTTTAGGCCGGGTTGCTTTCTGGGGTTAAAATATAGGTTTATTTGACTGGAAATAAAATAGTTTACCTTTATTTTTTTTCTGCATCTTTGATGCATGGTACACTCTTTATGATTTGTATGGTACACTCTTTATGGTTAGCAAAAAGAAGGTGCCATAACCACATGGTACCGTCAAATTAAATCTCTGACCAGGAGTAAAAAGACAATCTCCATCAAAGTTGACAGGCTCGACCCAGACAACGCTATAAATGCCAACTTTTCATGTCACCACATCATTACCACCACTAAACCTGTTAGACCTACCTGCATTTTTGCCAGCTATGCCACTCCCTACTGCTGAACCATGGGAAATGCACAGGAGACTACTCTCCATTCCAACCAGAAAAGCCCCAGGTCCTGACCTCATCAGTGGCAGATTCATCAGGGAAGTTGCTGTTGCAATATCCACCCCCCTGACTTACTTCTTCAACATCTCCCTGTGTGAAGGAGTGGGTCCACATCAATGGAAGGAGACAATAGTGGTACTCCTGCCGAAGAGTAATCCACCAAGCATTGACCAGCTATGGCCCGTCTCGCTCACGCCCCTTCTGGCAAAGGTGTGTGACGGTTTTGTTGCTGAATGGGCACCACAGGATATCCAAAAGAACATCTCCAAACAACAGTTTGGCTGCCTCACGGGATGCTCAACCACCCAGTGCCTTGTAATCATGGCAGACCAGCTGTACAGAACAGCAGACACCAGAGGCACCTCCAGCACATGACTACAGCAAGGCCTTTGATCTTGTGGATCACACCATTGCAATGAAGCACCTTTTGCAATTATCTGTCCGACCAGAGATCATGCCATGGATTTGAAACTTCCATTCCGGCCGTAGCCAGGTGACAAGATCCCATGAGACTCTATTCCAGGCCCAGTAATTCTCCTGTGGCCTCCCCTAGGGCACACGGCTTGGTCCAATTGTATTCGTGGCTCACGTCAATGGCGCATCAGAGGGTACCCTATCCAACTCCTGGGCCTTTGTGGATGACCTGAACCTCAAAGAATCAAGACACATATGTGACACTTCCACCATACAGCAGGACCTCTACCAACTAGCTGACTGGTCAGAACAAAACAAGATGAATCTCAACCCAACAAAGTGCAACGTCATGTACACCTGTTTCAGCCACAATCCTGACTCACCCTCCGCCATAATCCATCTCCGGCCACACACTTGAGGTGGTGTCCAGCGCCAAAGCGCTCAGTGTGACATTCCAAGCCAACCTAAAATGGGACACACATCTCCGACATTACCACCAAAGGGAACCGAAGGCTCTTCATGATGAACCATCTTCGCCACTTCGACCTTCACCCTGAAGACCTTCTGACAGTCTACACCTGCTTTGTCCATCTAGTTTGCGAGTACGCCACTCCAGTATGGCACCCAGGTCTCACAGCCCACCAACACAACCAACTTGAGAAGAGCCAACGACATGCAACCAAAATCATCATGGGCACCACCTATACCTTCTGCATGCAATGACCTGGGCTTGCAGTCCTTGGAGTCCCGTCGCACCCACCTCTGCAGATCCTTTGCCCAGAAGCGTGCAAAATTCAAGGATTACAACAAATCGCTGCCTCAGATGAAAGGTCATGTCAGTGACAGATCTACCCGATCCAGTCACAAACTGAACCTTCCCCCTATTCAGACTGACAGATACTACAACCGCCCTAAACCTTACTTTGTGAAACTGCTTAATGCTGCTTAAATGTAATATTGTATACTACATCTCATATTTTTTATTTGATTGTATTTACATAGGCCTATGTATGCTGCAATTCAGCTTTTTAGCTGATAATGTGACAATTCAAAATAAACCTTTAAATATAATATATAACCATACATTATTATTAGGATGTCCCTTTAGGATAACTTTTTTGGTTCCTATACCTTTCTACCTGGAACCAACCTTTACCTGGAAGCAAAAAGGGTTCTCCTAAAGGGATACTATTAGTCAAAGAACCCTTTATAGTTCTAGGTAGGTAGCCCCTATTTTCTAAGAGCGGTAGGCTTTCTTGGATTTATTTTACAATGTCTTCCATGCAGGACCCCAGTTGAGAAGAGAATGGTCGCATTCGGACAGGTACTCCCAGTAGTTGGTGAGTTTGGAGCATTTCAAAATCGCCTGTTGGTGGCAATATCGATACCCAACATATTCATGGCCTTTCACATGTTCAGCAAAGTTTTCACAGGTATGAATTTTCCTCACCACTGCAACACCGACTGGATACTCGCCCGTGGACCTGAATTGACCTATGACCAACAGAAAAACCTCACACTTCCAATGAATGATGTCGGGGAATATGAGAGCTGTGGTATGTTCACACCGGTGGACTTGGACTTGGAAACAATTCAAGAGCAAGGAATCAACAGCACCATATATTGTACAGATGGGTGGGTTTATGACACACCCCAAGGAAACCCCACTCTGGTGACAGAGGTAGGGATGAAAGCAGTCATTGCATTACCCCAGCCCAACTCCTATTTAACTCTATGCACTACCTGGTGAGAAGTTCAGTTTTGTGCAGATAACCCAAGGTAGTTTGGTTCTGTTTACGCTATTTGATTTGGCAGCTTGACAATAGTTTTCATAATGTCATTCATTTTCTCCTAAAAGCTTCATCAATCACTATGTTCTGCGTTTTAAATCCTGTGTCCCTTGAATGCAATTGTTGTATATCAGAGTTGGCACCTTAGTTATGCAAGTATGGCCTTGCCTTGTTCATGAAGTCAATGCTTAGGTCTTGTTTTGAACCTTATTCACATTTATATCCACGGATATCTGCTAAATTGTGAGATTAGGCATGTATGGCGCTTTTATTATGAAAAGAAGCAATCCATTTCCTGATTCTCAAAGGCAACTAAATTCTCTCCTCTTTCCCTTCCTCCTCATCAGTTTAACCTGGTGTGTGACAACAAAGCTGTGAGTGAGGCATCACAGTCCATCTACATGGCCGGCCTCCTAATAGGGTCCCTGGTGTTTGGTCCTATGGCAGACAGGTAAAACACACACACACAACCCACTTTTAAATTGTCAAGAGTTTAGTGAGGAGGTCACCCCAAAAATGTGAAATACCCCCGCAGGTTTGGTCGTCGCTTCGCCATCCTCGTTTCCCTGCTCTTCCAGTTGCTGTTGGGCGTGGCCGCTGCCTTCTCCCCCAACATCTATGTCTACATCGCCCTTCGGTTTGTGGTCGGCATGACAATATCAGGCATTGCCATGAACACATTTGTGCTAGGTGGGGCAATACTCCCAGGTTGTCTCGAGAGTTGTCTCTTACCACAGAAGCACCAATCTCTAATCTCAATTAGCCAAAATATAACACCTTGTACTGTCTACAATCATCAAACAGTGTGTTTGACTATTGAGCGTGCTGACAGCCCCAAACTGTGTGATAGTTATTTTCCTATTTTGAAGGGGCTGAGTGGACCAGTACATCTAAGCGGGCCCTCTTCACCATCCTCTCACAATGTTGCTATGCCGTGGGGCTGATGCTGCTGCCGGGGATCGCCTATGGGGTCCACAACTGGAGGGCCCTGCAGCTGGTGCTCTCCAGCCCCGTCTTCCTACTGGCTGTCTACTTCCGGTGAGCCTGACCTTCATACCTTATGGTGGCTTGTGCATGGGCAGTGGGTGAAGGGAAGGAACAATTAAATTGCCACCAGATATTGACGTAAGGTCAGATTTTTTGATTTATTTCTATGAGTTTGTGTCTTCTCATCATAGGCTTATTTATGTATTGTGTAGTTACCTCTTTGGAAGTGATATGTGGATGACCACACACGTTTTTGATTTGTAGACCAATATTGTGTGTGTGTGTGTGTGTGTGTGTGTGTGTGTGTGTGTGTGTGTACGTACGTGCTAGGATTCTCCCAGAGTCAGCCCGTTGGCTACTTACTCAAGGCAGGCAGATGGAGGCCAGGCAGGAGCTCCAAAGGGCAGCTGCGGTCAACAGGAGAGAGGTCCCCCAGTCACTACTCGACATGGAATAAATTCACTTTGGAGATACATAATGCAAGCATGTAAAAAAACAAAACAATGAAGTTGCATTTGTGGTATATATTATTTAGTTGCATCTTCTTCTAGCTGGAGGCTGAGAACACGTCTACAACGGGCAGTATGATGGACCTCTTCAAGATACCCAACCTGAGGAAACGTGCTCTCACCATGAACTACATTTGGTTAGTATGACCCACGACTTTGTATTTAACTAACTTAACATCTGTTATGATCAATATTCAAAATACTGTTTAAATGCATTAATTCACAACCATTCCAGGTCATTTTATTGAAATGTATCAAGAGTTTACTGTATTGACATGTAGTGCATTCCTTCATGCCCCATCTTGTTTTTACAAGCAGTTTTTCCCCCCTCTCCCTTGGGGCAGGTTTGTGACCAGCCTGGTCTACTTTGGCGTGAGTCTTAACGTGGGCCATTTAGGCCTGGACATCTACCTGACCCAGTTCATCTTTGGCCTGGCAGAGATCCTTGCTCGCCTGGGCTGCTACACCCTCCTGGAGAGCCTAGGCAGGAGGCCCTGTCAGGCAGGCGCTCTCTTCTTTGGCGGAGCAGCTTGTCTCCTAATTCTTGCTATTCCGGAAGGTGACTACCGAAGCCTTTTGCCAGTTATGCAAATGATCAAACACCTACCCTATCTGGGTTTATAGTGTGTAGTATTCAAATTTTTTATCTTTGTCGAATTTCCCTGAACTTGGTGTAGTTGGCGTTATATTCTGAAACATACCTGTTGGTGGTACTTGTTTGTCTTATTTTGACCCTTAGACCTTCCAGTATTGGTGACAGTCATTGCAGTGACTGGAAAGTTTGCTATAGCAGTCTCCTTCACTATTGTCTATGTATATACTGCTGAGCTCTATCCCACCGTTGTAAGGTTAGTTAAATTCCCAATGTATACTGTTTATTACAGCAGAATAATATCCTAATTCTTCATACTGTGTATACATGTCAAGTTTTCTCCTCATCCGCTTTTGGATACATTTATTGCAACGTCCTTCTTTATGTCATCCTTGCAGACAGAACGGTGTGGGTCTGAACTCCATGTGTGCCCGTGGGGCGGGGATCCTGGCCCCTCTGATGCGTCTGCTGGAGGTTTACCACCAGGCCCTGCCCATGCTCATCTGTGGCATTCTTCCCTTCATTGGCGGGGGGCTGTGCTTTCTACTGCCGGAGACCCTCAACACTGAGCTCCAGGACTACACAGACCCACTCGTGGAGAAGACCATGTGGGTAACCCCTCAGTTTTAGAAATTTAGCTGTTTTAATTGTGAAGTATGTGAATTGAAGCAAGCGCCATACTTACTGATTTTTACTTGTTGATCTTAGAACATCTGAGAGCGGGACTATTGAAAATGGACTCGGTGAGGAGGAGAAACCAACCGAATTGAGGAGCTCAATTCTGATCACTGTCTGGTCCATACTCTCTGGAGGTGTGAGTTAGTTAGTTATTACTCTAAAATATCCCTTATTTTTTTGTAAATGATACCACCTTTTGGGACTGATAAAATGTTTTATGAATTAATAATAAAAATAATTGATGTTGTGTATAAAATAAAACGGACCTGTCACAATATTAATCTTGGTGATACCTCTCATGAACAGCAGATGGTGCCAAGTAACTTAGCAATGGGAGAAATGGTACAGATATTACAGTGCCTCTGGAAACTGCCCCCAAATTGCATAGATAAATGTTAGTGGGACTGCAGGTACAGTGGGGAAAAAAAGTATTTAGTCAGCCACCAATTGTGCAAGTTCTCCCACTTAAAAAGATGAGAGAGGCCTGTAATTTTCATCATAGGTACACGTCAACTATGACAGACAAAATGAGAATTTTTTTCTCCAGAAAATCACATTGTAGGATTTTTTATGAATTTATTTGCAAATTATGGTGGAAAATAAGTATTTGGTCAATAACAAAAGTTTCTCAATACTTTGTTATATACCCTTTGTTGGCAATGACACAGGTCAAACGTTTTCTGTAAGTCTTCACAAGGTTTTCACACACTGTTGCTGGTATTTTGGCCCATTCCTCCATGCAGATCTCCTCTAGAGCAGTGATGTTTTGGGGCTGTCGCTGGGCAACACGGACTTTCAACTCCCTCCAAAGATTTTCTATGGGGTTGAGATCTGGAGACTGGCTAGGCCACTCCAGGACCTTGAAATGCTTCTTACGAAGCCACTCCTTCGTTGCCCGGGCGGTGTGTTTGGGATCATTGTCATGCTGAAAGACCCAGCCACGTTTCATCTTCAATGCCCTTGCTGATGGAAGGAGGTTTTCACTCAAAATCTCACAATACATGGCCCCATTCATTCTTTCCTTTACACGGATCAGTCGTCCTGGTCCCTTTGCAGAAAAACAGCCCCAAAGCATGATGTTTCCACCCCCATGCTTCACAGTAGGTATGGTGTTCTTTGGATGCAACTAAGCATTCTTTGTCCTCCAAACACGACGAGTTGAGTTTTTACCAAAAAGTTATATTTTGGTTTCATCTGACCATATGACATTCTCCCAATCCTCTTCTGGATCATCCATATGCATTCTAGCAAACTTCAGACGGGCCTGGACATGTACTGGCTTAAGCAGGGGGACACATCTGGCACTGCAGGATTTGAGTCCCTGGCGGCGTAGTGTGTTGCTGATGGTAGGCTTTGTTACTTTGGTCCCAACTCTCTGCAGGTCATTCACTAGGTCCCCCCGTGTGGTTCTGGGATTTTTGCTCACCGTTCTTGTGATCATTTTGACCCCACGGGGTGAGATCTTGCGTGGAGCCCCAGATCGAGGGAGATTATCAGTGGTCTTGTAATAATAATAATAATAATAATAATAATAATAATATGCCATTTAGCAGACGCTTTTATCCAAAGCGACTTACAATCATGTGTGCATACATTTTTACGTATGGGTGGTCCCGGGGATCGAACCCACTACCCTGGCGTTACAAGCGCCATGCTCTACCAATTGAGCTACAGAGGACCCACGTATGTCTTCCATTTCCTAATAATTGCTCCAACAGTTGATTTCTTCAAACCAAGCTGCTTACCTATTGCAGATTCAGTCTTCCCAGCCTGGTGCAGGTCTACAATTTTGTTTCTGGTGTCCTTTGACAGCTCTTTGGTCTTGGCCATAGTGGAGTTTGGAGTGTGACTGTTTGAGGTTGTGGACAGGTGTCTTTTTATACTGATAACAAGTTCAAACAGGTGCCATTAATACAGGTAACGAGTGGAGGACAGAGGAGCCTCTTAAAGAAGAAGTTACAGGTCTGTGAGAGCCAGAAATCTTGCTTGTTTGTAGGTGACCAAATACTTATTTTCCACCATAATTTGCAAATAAATTCATTAAAAATCCTACAATGTGATTTTCTGGAATTTTTTTCCTCAATTTGTCTGTCATAGTTGACGTGTACCTATGATGAAAATGACAGGCCTCTCTCATCTTTTTAAGTGGGAGAACTTGCACAATTGGTGGCTGACTAAATGCTTTTTTCCCCCACTGTAAATAAAAAGTCTCAATAGAACAATAGTATACTATTGATATATTAACTCTGTAGCCATATGAAAGTGTAATTTGTTGTAGACACTGAACAGATAAACCTGGATCCTGATGTCCTGCATGTCACATAGGACCAATGGTATCCTATTTTATACATATTCTTTCCATGCACATTGGTGAACAATGTGAAAAACGCCACCAATAGATGGACAGTAATTGCATGTCTGGAGAGCTGTGGAGGTGCAGTCACAGCAGACAAAGCCTGTCACAACACTTCCATAATTGCCAATAGAAAGTGAAGAAAATAACTGAGGGCTCTCTGGGGTCAACGGAAGGTGAACTGTGACAAGTCAAAATGGGAATTCAGGAACCTACTTTTCAAAATAGTGTCCTGGATCTGTACAAATAGATGTGGATATTTTAAGCACCAACATCCTACAAAAATGTACTTTGACATTTCCCCCCTGCCTTGGCTTCCTCTCATAGAACAAGGAAGGGAAATAAATCTCATTACAGAACTGAAATTGCAGGTAAAAATTAAATTGAGGACCCCTGGCTCTGTATGATTCAAAGCATATGATTGGGGGACTTTTGCAAATGCAAATGACCTGAGAACATTCAATGGTGCATGGAGATGTGCCCTTTTTTACTCATGAGCAGCTTTATCAGAGACATGTTTGAATGGACAAAAATATGTGTTGCAGTTAGAAAACCTTTGAGATGGGCCACATTTTCTGATGGAAGAATTTTGTGAAATTGTCTAAAATGCCATCTCTCTGGAAATATCAATCTGCATAACATATCATTGATGATAGGCCAGCGTTCAAAACTCTCATGAAATATTTATTTTCAAGGTTTCTAATATGAATAGGCTACATTTTATTTTTAAAGACCCATAAGACATTTATATGCGGTATATTCAGAAAAGCAGAATTCGCTCCTAGCACCACTCCTTGCGTGTGTTCGTTGCTACTCAACATTTTGAAAAGCACCACGAGCCAAGAGGGTTAGTACTATCCGGAATCCTTGGGACGTCCATACCCTTAACCCTAACCATAACATTAACCCCTACCCTTAACCATAACCCTTACCTAATCCTTAACCATTTATTATTTCAACTTCAATGGGGGGTAGGGACGTCCAAAGGATCCCGGATACAAGAACCGAGCCAAGAGGGTCTAGTGCGCGGTGCGCATCTGCGGTCTTAGAGCTGTTAGAAACGCACGGAGTTTTTTCATGTTTTCTTCGAATAACTGGCGCTCTTTTTCACTTATGCTCGCAAGAAGATAAGAATCATGACCAACACTAGTGTCAAAACACATAACTGTTTGTTTTACGCAGAGTATAAAAAGGAACTTGGCTGACGGAAAACCCAATTATCCCCTTTTATCAAGATGACAACTCTCGATATATAGACAGGTAAGACCAATCTTCTCCCCTAGTTATGTTAAGTCGGCTATTCTATTAGTTGGGCTAGTTTCGTGGCTACTACTGTAGTTTGGTGGTCCACTTGATACAGTACAGCCTAATCTTTCAGAAATAATCCATTCCAGTAACCTACTATCTCGGACAACAAATAACTATTTAATACAAAACATATTAATACTTTAATTCAATGTAATACATTATTGACAGCAACTTGTATATTGCATATTTATTAATGATTCATATAATAACCAGAACATCTGCAGCTATTTTTCATTCGAAACACTCATGTGTTGCTCTGTTATTACATAAGCCAAACTGTTCACCCCCCTTACAAAATGTAGGTAGTTGTTATTTTATTTGGGAGTGAAATTAAAACCATTAATACATTTCGTTTTCATTATGATGTTGTGCCAGTAATATAGTATTGTTATGTAGTTAGTGTGTAATAGGATGCCATTTTACAATGTTATTGTCTTGACGCCCCCATTTATCCTGCTTTTTCTGTCATGTATGCTCATCAAATATATACCAAATTATTCTGCAATGACCACATATTCATTAATGTGATTTCTTGGATGAAAATCCAATTTACTCATGATTCTACAGTTTTATTTTAATGTCTCATTATATGCATTTGCTCACACAGCCATGTAGAGACATTAGAAACATGTAGAGTAAACATAATCACTATCTCCATACCCAGTAACTTGTGTGGTAGGACCATTACGTTTTTGATTTAAATAGCAATTTACATTTTGCCCCTTTTGGATTTGTTATAATATCAATTGGTATAGGCAGTATTCTCTTCCTCCTCTCACTTAAAATGGAGGAAAATCATCATCCTTCACTATATGGTAGTTCCTTTCAATCATGACAGGTGAGCAATCATGACAGGTGAGCATATTCTACAGTATCTGCTCTGATATCCATTTTTCAGGATTCATCTTTTAAATATGTGCGACTTAAAATGACCACTATGACGTTGTTAGATAGCAGATAGTCTTACCAAAGGGAATGAATGATTACAGGAATAGGAACATTAGTTATATTAATTAGGTAGGCCAGCTAAAATATTTAAATCTCCACAAAGAACTTTGAAGAAGTAGGACACGGCTAGAGGCTCTTTCCCTGTCTTCATTCCCTGTCTTCCCCCTCTCTTTCTCTCTCTCTCCCCCTTTCACTCATCTGATGTCAGACACCCTCTGCTCTTGGTAGGAGCCGCCAAAGAAATGTGGATTCCTTCAGGAGCAGAGGGAGTTTAACTGAGGATTAGAGATAACTAATGGCTGCTTCTAGCCAAGTTGTACATTGTATTCCCTTGCCACATGGCTAATAGGCTACACATGGGATAGATCAAGCAGGGACAGAGTAGAGAATTCCTCTTGGAATGATTATGAAGATTCTGACTGACATGTTAACTATTCTCTATGTGGTCTTAATTGGCTTCGTGCCAGTCACTATTTTGAACCTAAACAAATGTTGACCTCAGTGTTTTACCCTTTCCTTGACACCCAACTGCACTCCTGGTCCCCTTCAGGTTTTCCCCTCCACCCCAGGCAGGCCTGTGCCCGCCATGATGAGCAGCTCATCCAGCCCAGCTGAGTTCTACGGGGACAGCACCTCCCTCCTGTCCATAGACTCCAGCGTCTTCTACAGCGAGCCCCCTCCTGTCTGTGACGGCCCACTGGACTTCTTCACCATCAACGTGGGTGGCAGCCGCTACGTTCTCTCCCAGGAGCTGCTGGCATCCCACCCAGAAACCCGGCTGGGCAAGCTGGCCCTGTCCACACGGGACTCTGCCCTGGAGCTCTGCGACGACGCTGACTTCCTGGAGAACGAGTTCTTCTTCGACCGCAGCTCACAAACCTTCCAGTATGTGATAAACTTCTACCGCACAGGCCACCTGCATGTCAGGGAGGAGCTGTGCGTGCTCTCCTTCCTTCAGGAGATTGAGTACTGGGGCATCGATGAGCTCCGCATCGATCCCTGCTGCCGTGACCGCTACTACCGCCGCAAGGAGCTCAAGAAGAGCCTGGATGTACGGAACGAGGCTGAGGCCGACGAAAGCGAGGACGAAGAGTTCAACGGCGCTGCGTGCCCGGATCTCCGGCGGCGCCTGTGGGACCTGCTGGAGAAGCCAGAGTCTTCACGAGCGGCACGCACCTTTGGCACGCTGTCCATCATCTTCGTGGCGGTGTCCATTGTCAACATTGTGCTCATCTCGCTGGACCTGGGGGATGTGGGAGGGAACGGGATCGGTGACGAGAGCGGGGGCGATGACGGGGGTACACCTTTCTTCGTGGACGCACTGGAATATGTGTGCGTGGTGTGGTTCACCGGCGAGCTGGTGCTGCGCTTCGCCTGCGTGCGCGACAAGTGCCGCTTCACCCGTAGCGTTCCCAATGTGATCGACCTGCTAGCCATCCTACCCTTCTACGTGACGCTGGCAGTGGAGAGTCTGCACGGTGGCTCCACAGAGCTGGAGAACATGGGCCGCGTGGTGCAGGTGCTCAGGCTCATGAGGTCCCTCCGCATGCTCAAACTGGGACGCCACTCCACAGGTAATGTAGTCGTCTATCCATACATACAGTATAAGCAGCCATTTTAATCCTGTCATGATTCCTAAACCTGATGCTTCTACCCATCATTTGTCATGCCAAGCTGCAGTAGTCCAGGATGTCAGATTGTCCAGGATCTCAAAGTTGATTTTGAAGGTAGCAATCCAGTCGAGATACATCATTATTTTCAAATGATACAGTGAGGGAAAAAAGTATTTGATTCCCTGCTGATTTTGTACGTTTGCCCACTGACAAAGAAATGATCAGTCTATAATTTTAATGGTAGGTTTATTTGAACAGTGAGAGACAGAATAACAACAAAGAAATCTAGAAAAACACATGTCAAAAATGTTATAAATTGATTTGCATTTTAATGAGGGAAATAAGTATTTGACCCCTCTGCCAGGGACGGCCTGTTCAATAGGGCGATATGGGCGACGCACTGCCAAACGGGAAAAGGAAGGGATTTTTTTTCTAATCAATTATATCACGGCAACAGTAGTTATCAGTGTTCACGTCTGATCTGCCAGCCACTAAATGTCAAATCAGGCTAAAGTCGTGCTTCAAATGGCCCCGCCCGTTTTTGGGGCGATTTCAGTCAAGTTGAAAATCGCCCAGAAGTCTCTCATAGCCTGTCATGTAAAATCTATTTTTTTCAAATTTCAAAGCTTTCAATACATTCTCTATGGGTGTCTGTGGGCTTGCACTTACGCGCTTTCATCATACGTGACGTAACCATGAACGTAACTAAGACAATAGCGGCTAGCAGCGTCTCTGTTGCGACCTGCAGTGTGGC
Source organism: Coregonus clupeaformis (assembly GCF_020615455.1). Taxonomy (NCBI): domain Eukaryota; kingdom Metazoa; phylum Chordata; class Actinopteri; order Salmoniformes; family Salmonidae; genus Coregonus; species Coregonus clupeaformis. Next base: position 86,522 of record NW_025534205.1, on the reverse strand, counting down.
GTTATTTTATGTTTTTAATTTGTAGACTTAGTTTACAAACATTCTGCCAACCATGGATTTCCAGTGGTTGGTTTTGGACTGATCTTGTTGATCGTGTACATACCCGCTACGAACGGACTAAATAATGAAAACGCTGCTGGCAGCGGAATCCCAATACAGCTGGGAGACTTGGCTGGATGACAGAGTCCCGGACAGAGAAGTGGAGCCGGCCGGCTTCACCCTGGTCAGAGCGGACCGCGATCCTGGTAAGAGAGCGACTCTGTACCCCGACATTGAACTGCTTTCTGTGTCATTGCGACCTTACTATCTGCCCCGTGAGTTCCCCCAATTGTTTGTTACCGTTGTGTACTGTTGATAATCACAAGTTTACTGGAGAACTGAGACCAAGTAGAGACTTTGGACAGGGTGGATATGGTATAATAAAGGCAGTTTATTCAGAGGTAAAGATATCTGGAATCGCGTGCACGGACTCGTTCGTCAAACTCTTAGGGAGAAGAGAGCCCCGAAAACATTGTGTGCAGACATTTTATACAATAAATGATGTAGGTTGAATCTAGTAGTTCTGATCTTCTGATTGGTCCTGATGAGTTGGGCGAGGTCCCCTCCACTGTTGCATTGGCTCTGAGTCGGGTTCTCTGTCTTCAAATGTTCAGCCTAAAGAGAGGGGATTTTTGTGTGTGTGTGTGTTTAACAGTGATGATGTGTGTGTGTGTGTGTGTTATCAGTGATGATGTGTGTGTGTGTGTGTGTGTGTGTGTGTGTGTGTGTGTGTCCTCAGAGCAAGAACTCGTGAGTTGGAAGAACTGAGAGACCTATGGCGTGGGTGTTGTCCTTGGCCACCTGCTGACAAGGCTGACAAGATAGGACTCTTTTGTCCATTGTTATAGGATAGGAACAGCATTGATTGAAAACAAACGCCCAACACAAAATGGGTCATGCACAAGATTTTAGTCAGACCAAGCTATAACATTATATATTTACTACGACAGTACATTCAACCAAAAGCTAATATAACAAAGGCATCAGAGATTATTTATAATCTGTCACAGAAACTGGAATCCATCTCCCCAGATCAGTCAATAAATGCTTCTGGTATTGACTTATATGCTGCCCCTGTCTTCATGTTGTTGCTGGACATATCTTTTTTAAAATGTGTGTAGGTCACCTAAATCATCAGAAAAATTGCCCCTCCTGAGAATTTTTTCAGGAGCCGCCACTGCCCTCTGCAAAACATGACTTAATACTTGGTGGCAAAACCCTTGTTGGCAATCACAGAGGTCAGACGTTTCTTGTAGTTGGCCACCAGGTTTGCACACATCTCAGGAGGGATTTTGTCCCACTCCTCTTTGCAGATCTTCTCCAAGTCATTAAGGTTTCGAGGCTGATGTTTGGCAACCTTCAGCTCCCTCCACAGATTTTCTATGGGATTAAGGTCTGGAGACTGGCTAGGCCACTCCAGGACCTTAATGTGCTTCTTCTTGAGCCACTCCTTTGTTGCCTTGGCCGTGTGTTTTGGGTCATTGTCATGCTGGAATACCCATCCACGACCCATTTTCAATGCCCTGGCTGAGGGAAGGAGGTTCTCACCCAAGATTTGACGGTACATGGCCCCGTCCATCGTCCCTTTGATGTGGTGAAGTTGTCCTGTCCCCTTAGCAGAAAAAGCATAATGTTTCCACCTCCATGTTTGACGGTGGGGATGGTGTTCTTGGGGTCATAGGCAGCATTCCTCCTCCTCCAAACACGGCGAGTTGAGTTGATGCCAAAGAGCTCCATTTTGGTCTCATCTGACCACAACACCCAGTTCTCCTCTGAATCATTCAGATGTTCATTGGCAAACTTCTGACAGGCATGTATATGTGCTTTCTTGAGCAGGGGGACCTTGCGGGCACTGCAGGATTTCAGTCCTTCACGGTGTAGTGTGTTACCAATTGTTTTCTTGGTGACTATGGTCCCAGCTGCCTTGAGATCATTGACAAGATCCTCCTGTGTAGTTCTGGGCTGATTCCTCACTGTTCTCATGATCATTGCAACTCCATGAGGTGAGATCTTGCATGGAGCCCCAGGCCGAGGGAGATTGACAGTTATTTTGCGTTTCTTCCATTTGCGAATAATCACACCAAATGTTGTCACCTTCTCACCAAGCTGCTTGGCGATGGTCTTGTAGCCCATTCCAGCCTTGTGTAGGTCTACAATCTTGTCCCTGACATCCTTGGAGAGCTCTTTGGTCTTGGCCATGGTGGAGAGTTTGGAATCTGATTGATTGATTGATTGCTTCTGTGGACAGGTGTCTTTTATACAGGTAACAAACTGAGATTAGAAGCACTCCCTTTAAGAGTGTGCTCCTAATCTCAGCTCATTACCTGTATAAAAGACACCTGGGAGCCAGAACTCTTTCTGATTGAGAGGGGGTCAAATACTTATTTCCCTCATTAAAATGCAAATCAATTTATAATATTTTTGACATGCGTTTTTCTAGATTTTGTTGTTGTTGTTCTGTCTCTCACTGTTCAAATAAACCTACCATTAAAATTATAGACTGATCATTTCTTTGTCAGTGGGCAAACGTACAAAATCAGCAGGGGATCAAATACTTTTTTCCCTCACTGTATATCACACCTTATTTTTTCTTCCAGCAACTCATTAGGTGATTGTAGATGTGTGAGAGTAACCAGGATGTAAAAAGTACAGCAGAGAGTAACCAGGATGTAAAAAGTACAGCAGAGTAGTCGGACAAGATGTCTGGTGTTACTTGTAAAACAGTGTGTTGTTGTAGCCTGTAGGCAAAACATTCTGAAGAATCTGTTGAAACTATAAGAATAGAAAGATTCAGAACTTTTGTGAAACATCACAGCACAGTGGAAAAATATATGGCAGCTAGAAATCAAAACAGGATGGTCTTCAGAGATAGATGGGAGGGGTTGAGGTTAGCTGAAGGCTGGGACAAAAAACAAACAAAAGATAACTAATGTAAAATATACTGTTGTGAAATGTATGTAGTCTGTCTAAGCTGGAAGTATTGTTGTCCATTAGTTTACTCCAATTAGGGGAGGGGTGGTAGGGTTAGGGGAATATAATAAAGAAGGAAAATATATTTTTTTAAAGTATCTTTAAAATAATATATATATTTACAAAAAAATATATATATGGGGATTGGAAATTATGCAGACAATTACATAGATAGAAGCCACAATCTATCTGCAATATTAAAGCTGATCTACCCCCTAAAAAAATATCAAGATATAATCTGAAGTTGTAATCCAATTCTTAGTTTTTCTGTGATAAAACTAGCTTCTGACCCAGGAGAGATTATACTGTGAAGTCTCTTGGAGTCTGAGAGATTTTTCAGGGTAATAGAAAGCCTGGGAGAGAACTAAATAGCAAAGGTGAGAAATGGAACCAGTTGGGCTGACAGATGGGGGCCTGACAGATGAGTCCATTTGTGTATGTCTGTGTACGTTTGCGTGCGTGCGCGTGAATGGCTTTGTTTTTGGGGAGGAGTGATCTTGCCAATAACTGTAACATTTTGTAAACAAAGATATGTTTTCTATACTGTTTGACCACTATAGAAAAAACGTTATACTTATCTCCTATTTTAATATAATATAATTATTTCCTCTGCTCCTGAAGCTCTCTGGGCACAGCACTCAGGGTGTGTTCCAATCTGATTAGATAAAGGAAAAACAGATCAAACAAAAGCAATATGAAAACCTGAAGCTCAGAGAGACCGTCAAGCTGGCATTGTCCTTGAGAGTGTATTATTATTATTATTATTATTATTATTATTATTATTATTATTATTATTATGAACCCTCCTTGTTTGTGCTCTTGGAAAGCACCCATATAATCTAATAAAGGACCCAGCTAGCACATAACGTTCTGAGAACCATATGTTTCTTAGAGCTTGGTGAGAGTGTGGTTGTCCTATGGTTATTTTGCATACAACCTTCCCACAAACTTCTGTGAATGGTGCAGGATAGTTGCTTGACTTTGTAACATTCTCAGCACTTTTATGAAACTTGACAAAAAAAAGTTATTTTATTACTTTAACAAAACATGTCCTAAAAGTTCAAACATTTCATTTACATTTTGGTAATGTTCTAGGAACGTTCTCCAACTTGTTTGAAATTGTGAATGTTCTCAAATAGTTCAGAGAACGTTAAGAAACAACATTATTCTGTGGGAATTTCAGTAGTTCAGCATAACGTTTCCTACATGTTTCTTCATGGTTCTATTTAAAGTCATGTTCTCAAATTGTTCCGAGAACGTTATGAAAACTTTCCATAAAAACCACAAGAAAACTTTAGTAACGTTCAGAGAACATTTCAAGAATGTGAATGAAAAACATATACATTCTGTTCTCAGCATCAACAAAACTCACTGTATCATCCATCTTGTTAAGTGTTCCTTTAAAAGGTTTGAATAGACTAAAATGAACTGCTTTGTGTGGGTAAAAAAAACATGGCATGCTAGCTCCCTCCTGGTGGCACAATGGACTAATTCCATGGATAGAGATCAGATGAACATAGGTATGAATCACACTGATGCCGTGCCATAATAAAAAATACATTTGTTTGCATGATTAATGCCTAAGCAAATAAATGTCCATGTGTCCTATCTGTGCTTGGAATTCAAAACAGTTAACCCAAACTAAGCTAGCAGTGTTGTCTTATTGAAACATGTTCTCAGAACATTATTTAATTACCTTCAAATAACCTATAATTTCCATTCTCAGAACGTTAATAAAAGCTCCCAAGAAAACTTTCAGTGAACCATAGTAAAACATTATCAGAACCTCCCTGCTACCTAAAAATGTAAGTTCCCAGAACAGGCAACATTTTCACTTCCGTTCTCAGAACGTTTATAAAACGTTCAGTTTTACCGGTCAGGAAATGTATGGCTTCATTTGCAGAACCAATGGGAAACCAAAATCGTGCGTTCCCACAACTTCCAAAGAACCAAATGTACTAGCTGGGGGGTCCTTGCCTGCAAAACCAAATGGGCTCAAAGACAGACAATATGATATGAGAATGTAATATCAATATCATTTCTATTCATCTTTCAGTGGATTTATTTTCCATAGATCTCATTTTGATCCCATATAGTTTCACAATAGTGTTTCAGCACATCAAAAGAACATAAAAAGTATACTTACTTGGCAAACTTCACCCAATATATATTTTCTACTTGAGGAGTTTGGAGAGCTTACAAGCAATTTCATCGCGTGAATATTCCTACCACCTGCTCAGTTGTGTATATTTCGAGTTTTGCAGTTTTTTTAACTGCCAGCTTGCTGTTACATTTCCCCCACTAAATTCTCAGTCATGAGTTTCACACATCATCACTTGTCGTTTTTTACATGAGCTGTTTGTGGAATATAAGTTGGATAGATGCACTACAGTATCTTCAAGTTAGGCAAGTGAAAAGGTATTAAGACTGACTTACAGTGCCTTGCAAAAGTATTCATCCCCCTTGGCGTTTTTCCTATTTTGTTGCATTACAACCTGTAATTTAAATGGATTTTTATTTGGATTTCATGTAATGGACATACACAAAATAGTCCAAATTGGTGAAGTGCAATGAAAAAAATAACTTGTTTCAAAAAATTCAAAAAAATAAATAACGGAAAAGTGGTGCGTGCATATGTATTCACCCCCTTTTCTATGAAGCCCCTAAAAATGATCTGGTGCAACCAATTACCTTCAGAAGTCACATAATAAGTTAAATAAAGTCCACCTGTGTGAAATCTAAGTGTCATATTATCTCAGTGTATATATACACCTGTTCCGAAAGGCCCCAGAGTCTGCAACACCACTAAGCAAGGGGCACCACCAAGCAAGCGGCACCATGAAGACCAAGGAGCTCTCCATACAGGTCAGGGACAAAGTTGTGGAGAAGTACAGATCAGGGTTGGGTTATAAAAAAATATCTGAAACTTTGAACATCCCACGGAGCACCATTAAATCCATTATTAAGAAATTGAAAGAATATGGCACCACAACAAACCTGCCAAGAGAGGGCCACCCACCAAAACTCACAGACCAGGCAAGGACGGCATTAATCAGAGAGGCAACAAAGAGACCAAAGATAATCCTGAAGGAGCTGCAAAGCTCCACAGCAGAGATTGGAGTATCTGTCCATAGGACCACTTTAAGCCGTACACTCCACAGAGTTGGGCTTTACGGAAGAGTGGCCAGAAAAAAGCCATTGCTTAAAGAACAAAATAAGCAAACACATTTGGTGTTCGCCAAAAGGCATGTGGGAGACTCCCCAAACATATGGAAGAAGGTACTCTGGTCAGATGAGACTAAAATTGAGCTTTCTGGCCATCAAGGAAAACGCTATGTCTGGCGCAAACTCACGGACCAGGCAAGGAGGGCATTAATCAGAGAGGCAACAGAGAGACCAAAGATAACCCTGAAGGAGCTGCAAAGCTTTTTGGCCATCAAGCAAAACGCAATGTCTGGTGCAAACCCAACACCTCTCATCACCCCGAGAACACCATCCCCAAAGTGAAGCATGGTGGTGGCAGCATCATGCTGTGGGGATGTTTTTCATCGGCAGGGACTGGGAAACTGCTCAGAATTGAAGGAATGATGGACGGTGCTAAATACAGGGACATTCTTGAAGGAAACCTGTTTCAGTCTTCCAGAGATTTGAGACTGGGACGGAGGTTCCCCTTCCAGCAGGACAATGACCCTAAGCATACTGCTAAAGCAACACTCGAGTGGTTTAAGGGGAAACATGTAAATGTCTTGGAATGGCCTAGTCAAAGCCCAGACCTCAATCCAAATGAGAATCTGTGGTATGACTTAAAGATTGCTGTACACCAGCGGAACCCATCCAACTTGAAGGAGCTGGAGCAGTTTTGCCTTGAAGAATGGGCAAAGATCCCAGTGGCTAGATGTGCCAAGCTTATAGAGACATACCCCAATAGACTTGCAGCTGTAATTGCTGCAAAAGGTGGCTGTACAAAGTATTTACTTTCGGGGGGGGGGGTATATCAACTGATACAAACCCCCAAAAATTCCATTTCAAATTCCAGGTTGTAAGGCAACTAAATAGGAAAAATGCCAAGGGGGGTGAATACTTTCGCAAGCCACTGTAAGAGTTAATTATTAAGGTAAATTATTCTACACTTGAAAGTGTGCACCTGCCACACTCTGTAAGATTTGCATACCATCAAAGAGTGTATACTTTCAGCATTCTCTTCCAACAGATGGCGTCATTCTAACGCATCAGTGCAGACAGCCGTCAGACTATCTGACATTAGACAATGCACTTTCAGGTGTATGACCTGAATAAGTAATCTGTCATTTAATCTCCTGAACTGATGTATAATTGACCCCAGCCCTCTGTATCCCTGTGTCCCCCAGGCCTCAAGTCCCTGGGTCTGACCATCACCCAGTGCTACGAGGAGGTGGGTCTCCTGCTCCTCTTCCTCTCTGTGGGCATCTCCATCTTCGCCACGGTGGAGTTCGCCCTGGAGCATGAGATCCCCGGCACCACCTTCAGAAGCGTGCCCTGTGCCTGGTGGTGGGCCACCACCTCCATGACCACGGTTGGCTACGGAGACATCTGCCCCGACACCACCCTGGGCAAGGTTCTGGCCTTTCTCTGCATCCTGTCTGGCATCCTCATCTTGGCACTGCCCATCGCTATCATCAACGACCGCTTCTCTGCCTGCTACTTCACCCTCAAGATGAAGGAGGCGGCGCTGCGGCACGGGGAGGCGCTCAAGAGGCTGGCGCGGGGTTCGCTGGGTGACGCGGAGGTGGGTGGGGCAGCAGGGGGAGGAGGGATGAACCTGAGGGATGCTTACGCCAGGAGTGTGATGGAGATGCTGAGGCTGCAGGGGAGGGAGAGGGCCAGCACACGGAGTAGTGGAGGGGGCGAGCTCTGGTGGTAGTGTGGAGGACGGACCACAAGGGCAGCTGTGGAGAAAAAGCTATGGAAAAGTCAAGTGGGTTAAAGATGGAATCCGCAGTAGGGGGAAACAACGCTACTGGCTGCCTCACCACTGCTGTTATTGTTTTTGTTGCTGAGCTGAGGAGCGTCGAGCAGCATGGTAAAAATAAAAATCGGTACATATTGTGCTCTTTTATCGCACGTGCAATGATGTCAGAGGGGGGAAAACAGTGCAAATGGACGTGGGTGTTTCACCATTAAGGATTCCAGCTTTAAGAAACCATCAGAATATGACAACAATGTGTACAATGTATAGGACATATCTAAAGGATGATGGGTGGACAATTACTTTTATGTCACCTGAAAGATTCGCCACAACTTTCATGGCTAACCTTTCTTCAGTGTTATGTTCTCTGACACAACTGTTGCATGTTCTGTCTCCTCTGTATGTCACATAGACAAGATGTACAGTATAGACTGAATGTTGTTATATTGTGTTTGATATTTTATAATTTCTCTCCATTGAAAGATGCAGTATAGAACAGCACAACATGATTTCATTGGAGAGCAATAAACAGATTTTCCTTCTTCTTCACCCCTGTCTCTATTTCCTGCGGGTCACAGGAAACAGTCAGGTACTTCTGCTTCCATCACCACAGGAGTTCATCAAGTAGTCTCTCTCTTTCTCTCTCTCTATCTCTCTCCCTCCCTCCCTTCAGCCTTTCTATTTGTGTCAAATGCGGAGAGATCATCCAGCTCATTTATATCCGTGATCATTTCATTTGAGATGTGGAGTTGTGCTTTGGCACAGCGGATGTACTCCTAAATGGCACTTAAAGTGTGATGTCAGGAAAATGGTGTGCCAGTGTAGGTGATTTTGTAAGTGATTTTCCTTGTTGGTGAGAGGACAGGTCGTGACTGACAACCCACAGGGCACAAACTGGTTAAATCAGCGTTGTTGCAACTTAATTTGCCAAAGTATTGTGACATAGAATCTATGTGGAAAATACATTGGATTTGACAAAAGTAATCAATTGTTGTTTTGAGGGTAAAATGTTTGTGAAATTTCAACCACAGGATTATGTTATCATGGTAACCAATTTTCAACACACACAAACCAAATGTTGAATTTGTAACTTTGAAACAACGTCAGATCTTCAACATAATATCCACTATAAGAAAAAAACTATAGGCTGGGTAGCACCTCCTACTGGAGAGTTGATCTATCTACAGCTATCCTTTTGGTCTCCCATCCAAGTTATTATTTTTTTTACCAAGCCCTGCTTAGCTTTGATATTTGTCACTGACTATTACCAATGTGCTATGAGAATGCTTGTTGAGAAATCTCCACTTTAATAGATTCACTGTTGCTATCAAAGTCATTCCAAAGGGTAGTTTTAACAGAGCAAATGAAATGTAACCATACTTTTTCAATCATATATCATCAGTGATGCTATTGAGGCCTATATAGCATTTGGGAAGTAATTGTTTAAACTAAAAATAGACAAATGAAGGCCTAGGGTTTCAAGCTGTGGTTGATTTCAAATGGAATTTTGATTAGTAATATAATAATATATATATATTGGATTCACGTCAAAATCAAAGTTAAAGAATAAGACTAAATCAAATCAAACTGTATTTAATTTGATTTAGTCCCATTCTTTAACTTCGATGTTTGGTTGAAATGGAGATGTGAATCCAACATATCAATTATGAATTTGTAGACTAAATGGAAATAATGTCAGACTCGTTGGCACAGATAAAACTATCCAAGCAGAAGATACATCTCCTTCAAATGTTGATATTTGGTTGCGTTGACAACCAAACAATATTCAATATCACTTTTGCAGTACAATAAAAACCCTATTAATTCCGCTCCAGCCATTACCACGAGCCTGTCCTCCCCAATTAAGGCGCCACCAACCTCCTGTGATTCTTATGTAATCATAGAAAGCATGCAAGTTCAAGATAGCATGTAAATGTTACAGGTCTGTGGAGATTTTCACAATTGCTATAATAATCTGTGCAAAATCTCAAACAGCTCTGACCACTTGTACCATGTATTTAAATAATCTCAATTGCAATCCAGGTCATTTGGTTGTGCTAGTAGATGAAGCACAGTGATAACACATTAAATTGTATAAATAAATAAACAAAATATCTAACCTTGTATTCCCATTTGAACATTGTTGTGCTTTTAAATGGTTGAAAGCACAGTGATAACTCATTTTGGTGACAACTAAACCAAAAATCGGACATTGATTTTCCATTGGAATTTGGTTGTGCTTTTAGAAGTTGAAAGCATTGTGATACCACATTAGGAATTCAACAAACTTTCTGAGTGGGTGAACATAGGTTGTAATCTCATTGATCAACGTATCAACCAAATATTACCCAATTCTCCACGTTGAAATGAAGTGATGTGCCCAGTGGGAAGAGACTGTGCCATCTCCATAACACAATCCAACCTGCCCTCAGAGTATAATATTTTCTCTATGTGGCACTAAAACAAAATGTTTTTCTCACATTCCTTCCCTGCAGTCACCTATAAATACTGTAAATGATATACTGTACTTACATAGGGATTATATTTAAGCATATAGGGAAAACCTTTCCAGACCATAGGCTTTTTAGCCTATTCCAAACCTCTCCTTCAGCTTTCTCCGAAACTGAAGAGCTTTTTCCGAACATTCTCAAGAAAGTATTGTTTTTACTCCTGACAGTCACAGAAAATCATTTGGCCACTTAGATTCCCTTACATGGCTATTGGGCCCCAGAGCCAGCCCCTTATCTCTTGGACATGTAGGGGAAGCTGTCTGGGTGACTAACTCCCATGTAGGAGTCCCTGATATCATGGCCAACCTGCACAGATGTCAATGCATCATGGGCCGGTCAACATATGAGGACAGTCTAAATATTATGCCTGAGACATTGGGCATACAGTACTGAAGTAGTGATGAATGTTTTCATTAAATGGAACAGAATGGATTGCATGCATATTGTAAAACTACATGGTATGGCAGCCATTTTGAGATAAGATGTAGAAGAAAATTGATGCACAGTGAACCCTTTCCCAAATATTTCTGGCCAAACACACACACAAACAAAATAGCAGTAGTTCTCACTTTGCAGAGCAAATGTTTTGTATTTGAATTGTGATACATTGTTTTATCACAAGGGACCTCTGGCCTACGTATTTGTCTAGACCAGTGGTTCCCAACCTTATTTTTAACCTTAGCACACCTTGATGGGATATCAAATTCTGTGGCACACCTAAAATCTCCCTATTAATTTAGTGGTAATGACCTCCATTTCATCTGAGCCATACTGCAAATCATCTATTTTCTGTGACAATTTTTTGTAAATATAGGTTAAATTGTGTTTATTTGAAATATTTTCATAGTTTTGATAGTTCCTTTCTCATGATGGTTAATTTATGTGTTCCCCTTTATGAGTATCCGCTAATCTGAAATACTGTAGGTCTTTAGTTTTTTTTTACGGTTTGGGCTACAGACGAGCGGTTTTCTGCATTGCAAATGTGCAACCACGGACACAAAGCCATGCTCCATTTGTTTTTATGGCAGACGCTGTGGTATAGCCAAGCACAGAGCTATAATAAATAAATGCCTCTGGCTAAGCCTAATCAGACTTGACTGTTCTAACGTTTTTCACAGATGAAGCAAAATTATACAACTGACTTTGGTTGTGATGCGCACCCCTTCCAATTATACAAATGTAACAACAGCCTGAGAAACAAGTTAGGATACAGATCCCATTTCATGTATTATCCAATCAAATCAAATCAAATTTTATTGGCCACATGCGCCGAATACAACAGGTGGAGACATTACAGTGAAATGCTTACTTACAGCCCTTAACCAACAGTGCATGTATTTTTTATAAAAAAGTAGAATAAAACAACAAAAAAGTGTTGAGAAAAAAAGTAAAATAAAATAACAGTAGGGAGGCTATATATACAGGGGGGTACCGGTGCAGAGTCAATGTGCGGGGGCACCAGCTAGTTGAGGTAGTTGAAGTAATATGTACATGTGGGTAGAGTTAAAGTGACTATGCATAAATAATTAACAGAGTAGCAGCAGCGTAAAAAGATGGGGTGGGGGGGCAGTGCAAATAGTCTGGGTAGCCATGATTAGCTGTTCAGGAGTCTTATGGCTTGGGGGTAGAAGCTGTTGAGAAGTCTTTTGGACCTAGACTTGGCACTCCGGTACCGCTTGCCATGCGGTAGCAGAGAGAACAGTCTATGACTAGGGTGGCTGGAGTCTTTGACAATTTAGAGGTATAGAGGTCCTGGATGGCAGGAAGCTTGGCCCCAGTGATGTACTGGGCCGTACGCACTACCCTCTGTAGTGCCTTGCGGTCGGAGGCCAAGCAGTTGCCATACCAGGCGGTGATGCAACCAGTCAGGATGCTCTCGATGGTGCAGCTGTAGAATTTTTTGAGGATCTGAGGACCCATGCCAAATCTTTTCAGTCTCCTGAGGGGGAATAGGCTTTGTCGTGCCCTCTTCACGACTGTCTTGGTGTGTTTGGACCATGATAGTTCGTTGGTGATGTGGACACCAAGGAACTTGAAGCTCTCAACCTGTTCCACTACAGCCCCATCGATGAGAATGGGGGTGTGCTCAGTCCTCTTTTTTTCCTGTAGTCCACAATCATCTCCTTTGTCTTGGTCACTTTGAGGGAGAGGTTGTTATCCTGGCACCATATGCATGCTGGCATGCTATTTTAGGCTTAGGGGTTAGGTTTAGGGTTAGGGTTACAATTAGGGTTAGGGTTAGGGGTTAGGTTTAGGGTTAGTCTTAGGTTTAAGGTTAGGGTTATGGTTAGGTTATCTGACCGGCACTAGTGCTCCTAAATCAAAATTCTATGTGCATTCCACATGTCACGTTTAGCCTATAATTGACTGTTAAAAAAATTATCAAGATTAGTTTCAAGGCACACCTTTGAGTTCCTCAAGGCACACCAGTGTGCTGCAGCACACCGGTTGGGAACCACCTGTCTAGACAAGAGAATCAAGGAAAATAATCCACATCCATTTCCAGAGTGCATCTCAGTACACTCATTCAATATTATTGGAGGGATTGTATAATTTCGACAATGCTCTATCCTCTGTATTTGGGGAATAAATGACAAATAGGACTGGCATCAACCCCAGTAAAATGTTTTGTGTTGTCAGGAAATTAATCAACATGAGGGTGATAATAGTCCTTTTGATGCCGCATCAGATGAGTCCCGTTTGAACAGGCCCTGTGAATTTTTATAAAACACACATGAATCTCAAATAATAAGGGAGTCAATCAGACAGAGAGCACCAGTCAGCATGCTCTCCGGTGAGGCGATAGGAATATAATTAATTTGCATGTGTTTGATCTACAGAGATGAGAACACTATCCATGTCCCAGCTGGACACGTACTCCCAAACCTCTGGAAAAACGCACACACACACACACACACACACACACACACACACACACACACGCAGTCAGGCAAGCTAATTAGTAGGGGATGTGTGTGTTTTTGTTGAATTATCCTTGTGGGCCCCATGAGGAAAAATGCTATTTTAGGCTTAGGGGTTAGGTTTAGGGTTAGGGTTACAATTAGGGTTAGGGTTAGGGGTTAGGTTTAGGGTTAGTCTTAGGTTTAAGGTTAGGGTTATGGTTAGGTTAAGGGTTAAGTTTAGGGAAAACAAGATTTGGGATTGGAATAAATTATTTGGTCCCCACAAGGATATCAAAACAAAACTGTGTGTGTGTGCGTGCATGCATGTGTGTGTGTGGGTGTGTGTGAGAAAGACGGTTAAGAGAAGGGAGAGAGCTGTTTATTTTACTGCATCCTTTTCCTGGATTCTTTTTAGAGGATAAATCTCTTGGGTTTTGCTAGCAGGCCCAGTACAAGTTACTTACACTAAACAGACATACACCACTCAACAGATGTTACCTTTTAAAAGAGTAACTATCGAACATAGCCAATAGCCACTTTTAGTTTCTCATACAGGATGATAGTAAAGAGGAATATAAACTGTTTTAGTTTGAATGCTAGTTGTGTCTAAGTACTTGGACCCCAAACTCAATTCCTATTTCATGGTTCTGGAAGCATATTCACTAACAGTTCTTTCCCTGGGGTAAATCTTTCTGCCTGAGGGGAACGGTTACACATCCTGCAGCCCTGCAGCTGTGTTTAACATACAGCAGGTTTATTCAGGAAACACTGATAGTGAATATAGTTTACATTACTGATCACAATATCATACTTTCTTACTATAATGTATGTGAAATGTATGTCGAGATATTTTAGTTTCTATAAAAAAAGATTCCATTTGATAAACAATCCTGCCTTCTCTGCTTTTACTTTCCCCGTATATCTCTGCCATATTCTCTCTCACTCGTTCTTACTATTTTAAGATGACCATAGAGTGGTTCAAGGAGGGATATCGTTGCTTGGACTGGCAGAAGGACACGGGCCGGGCTATGTAGTACATCTTATTTTAGGGGTTATGGGGTGAAAGTGAGACATGAGAAGAGATTGACCAGTCATTTCTGGTATTATTTCACAAATAAGTCAGAGTAGCAGAGGACAGATGTGAGTATTCAGTGTGTGTGAGATCAATAGGATATTTATTTTACCACGTTCCCCCCTTTCCTCCCTCCTACTCATCTCTCATTTTGCTGTACTAAAGCCGTGTTGGAAATATGACACACATTCTACTGTAGGTGAGTAAAGTAACAATATTAAAGCAAAAGGGCCTTGTTACACCATTGTTTATTACCTGTGTTGGCGTTTATAAACATTGTTGACGTTAGCAACCAACTTTTTCATTAAGGTCATTTGAAGCGGTTCGGACTTGCAACTTCATGGCTAGCACAGAGCCTCAATCTGAAGCAGGACAGTGCAAAAGTACAAATGAGGGCCAGGCATCCCAGGGGAGAGAGAACAAAACACGCCATGAGGCAAAAACACTGCTAGGACACTCAAGGAGAGAACACTGGGCCAAGAGCACTGAAAGTTATGGAGAAATGTCCTGCTATTGCTTCAAAACTATCCTCACCTTTTAATAGTATGGTTATAAAAGAATGGACTCGCAGAACCCAACTCTTGCAATACCGAGCCTGTTGCTTGTTGCTGGGGGTATTTCAAGTGTCTCGTGTGTGTTAATATCTTGTACTCCACCATGGCTGAGGCCCTGAGCACAAGTATTTCATCCCAAACTTCAAACGTAGTCTCATTAAACCCTTACATCACACAGTCCTCAAGGAAGCACAGTGCCCTGCTTTCCAGGGTCCCTTAGTTCATTAGGATAGGCAGTCCACTCTCATGGCAAGTCTTTAGTAATGAAGATCCAATGCCATGTTCTATAAATTATCAGCAAAAAGGTTGTTTAGACGGTGACCTCTGAATGTTATAATCAGGGTTTAACCATTTGGAAGTTGTCTGACTAAAGCCACATTTATTTATTTGGGGGGGGGTGCTATTACAACAGTCAATTGCAAGTATTCTTGGACTGAGTGAACTGCTATTCAGTACTGAGGTTATAAGTAGTGTTCTACATTGTGGTGGTGCATGGTGAGAAAGGCATGCAGCAGTAGTGTCCCAGTCCTGTTCTCCTCAAGCTCCACCCACCTGTCTGACCTCTGTACCCAAAATGGAATATCCTTTGCTTCGTCCCTGGAAGAATTCACCCCTCCTGTCTAATGTAACTGGGTTAATGAGCTATCCCAAAATGGGAATACTAGCACCTGGAACATCCCCCATTTCCCCTAACAAAGCCTACAGTAACTCAAATTATACTAAATTGGTGTGATATCACTAGCACAGTGTTTGCTTTAGATTTCTGATGTATTATTCATGGGGTTGTTATTGTTCATTTGCAATGTTTTTGTTTGGTTCAGTTCTTTCATATTTCCTGGTTCCAATGTAAATGTAGTGACCGCCTATGCTGAAAGACAAAATACATAATTATACTGAACAAAAATATAAATGCCACATGCAACAATTTCAACGATTTGACTGAGTTACAGTTCATATAAGGAAATCAGCCAATTGAAATAAATTAATTAGGTCCTAATCTATGGATTTCACATGACTGGGCAGGGGCACAGACATGGGTGGGCCTGGGAGGGCATAGGCCCACCCACTTGGGAGCCAGGCCCACCCACTGTGGAGCCAGGCCCAGCCAATCAGAATGAGTCTTTCCCCACAAAAGGGATTTATTATAGACAGAAATAGTCCTCAGTTTCATCAGCTTTCCGGGTGGCTGGTCTCAGACGAACCCGCAGGTGAAGAAGCCGGATGTGGGGGTCCTGGGCTGGCATGGTTACATGTGGTCTGCAGTTGTGAGGCCGGTTGGTCGTACTGCCAAATTCTCTAAAACGACATTGGTAGAGAAATTAACATTCAATTCTATGGCAACAGCTCTGGTGGACATGCCTGCAGTCAGCATGCCAATTGCACTCTCCCTCAAAACTTGAGACATCTTTGGCATTGTGTTGTGTGACAAAACTACATATTTTAGAGTGGCCTTTTATTGTCCCCAGCACAAGGTGCACCTGTGTAATGATCATGCTGTTTAATCAGCTTCTTGATATGCCACACCAGTCAGGAGGATGGATTATCTTGGCAAAGGAGAAATGCTCACTAACAGGGATGTAAACATATTTGTGCACACAATTGGAGAGAAATAAGCTTTTTGTGCATATGAAAAACTTCTGGGATCTTTTATTTCACCTCATGAAACATGGGACCAACACATTACATGTTGCATTGATATTTTTGTTCAGTATACATTGGGTTAAGTAACGTTACTTTTAATGCTTTCATTTACAAGCGCAGAGGCGATGTTTTCAGTCCAGTGAAGATGTGAGCGATTAAAACACACATATTAAGGGCTCTCATGTTAATTTATGGCTCAATATTAGAGCAGCACTCTCGGTTTAACTGAAGTGTGGTGGAGGAAAAAGGCATGCGAGTGCCACTTGGAGCTTGAGTGAGCACTCAGCATACAGTTTCAGCTTTCTGTGTCAGTGGGTGGAATATGTAATCCATGTATGATCATGTCAGGGGAATCTCTAAAAGAGAAGTGGGCTGGATAGACTGCCAGTTGATATTTAAAATGAGAGGAGATTAACACTTTATTTGATAGAGAGCTTTGGATTAGGTTGCCTTTTGATATTGATATACAGTGCATTAGGAAAGTATGCAGACCCCTTAACTTTTTCCACATGCTGTTACATTACAGCCTTATTCTAAAATGGATTAAATAAATAAAAATCCTCATCAATCTACACACAATACCCCATAAAGACAAAGCGAAAAAACATGTTTTTATAAATTTTTGCAAATGTATAAAAAATTAAAAAACGGAAATACCTTATTTAAATAAGTATTCAGACCCTTTGCTATTAGACTCGAAATTGAGCTCAGGTGCATCCTGTTTCCATTGATCATCCTTGAGATGTTTCTACAACTTGATTGGAGTCCACCTGTGGTAAATTCAATTGATTGGACATTATTTGGAAAGGCACACACCTGTCTATATAAAGTCCCACAGTTGACAGTGCATGTCAGAGCAAAAACCAAGCCATGAGGTTGAAGGAATTGTCCGTAGAGCTCCGAGACAGGATTGTGTCGAGGCACAGATATGGGGAAGGGTACCAAAAATGTCTGCAGCATTGAAGATCCCCAAGAACACAGTGGCCTCCATCATTCTTAATTGGAAGAAGTTTGGAACCACCAAGATACTTTCTAGAGCTGGCCGCCCGGCCAAACTGAGCAATCGGGGGAGAAGGGCCTTGGTCAGGGAGGTGACCAAGAACCCGATGGTCACTCTGACAGCGCTCCAGAGTTCCTCTGTGGATATGGGAGAACCTTCCAGAAGGACAACCATCTCTGCAGCACTTCACTAATTAGGCCTTTATGGTAGAGTGGCCAGACGGAAGCCACTCTTCAGTAAAAGGCACATGACAGCCTGCTTGGAGTTTGCCAAAAGGCACCTAAAGGACTCTCAGACCATGAGAAACAAGATTATCTGGTCTGATGAAACCAAGATTGAACTCTTTGGCCTGAATGCCAAGCGTCACATCTGGAGGAAACCTGGCACCATCCCTACGGTGAAGCATGGTGTTGGCAGCATCATGCTGTGGGGATGTTTTTCAGTGGCAGGGACTGGGAGACTAATCAGAATCGAGGGAAAGATGAACGGAGCAAAGGACAGAGAGATCCTTGATGAAAACCTGCTCCAGAGCGCTCAGGACCTCAGACTGGGGCGAAGGTTCACCTTCCAACAGGCCAACGACCCTAAGCACACAGCCAAGACAACGTAGGAGTGGCTTCGGGACAAGTCTCCGAATGTCCTTGAGTGGCCCAGCCAGAGCCCGGACTTGAACCCAATCCAACATCTCTGGAGAGACCTGAAAATAGCTGTGCAGCGATGCTCCCCATCCAACCTGACAGAGCTTGAGAGGATCTGCAGAGAAGAATGGGAGAAACTCCCCAAATACAGGTGTGCCAAGTTTGTAGCTTCATACCCAAAAAGACTTGAGGCTGTAATCGCTGCCAAAGGTGCTTCAACAAAGTACTGAGTAAAGGGTCTGAATACTTATGTAAATGTGATATTTCCGTTTTTTATTATTTATAAATTTGTTAACATTTATAAAAACCTTTTTTTTGCTTTGCCATTATGGGGTATTGTGTGTAGATTGATGAGGGAAAACAATTTAATCAATTGTAGAATAAGGCTGTAAAGTAACAAAATGTGGAAAATGTATTGCCGAATGCACTGTATGTTTTAATTGGAACAGCTTATTTAGTGTGAATGAAGTGAGGATTTCCTCTTGTAAATTAACTCTTAATCATACTCACAGTTTGATACCTTCATCATTCCTAAACTATGAGTGAAAATCCTTTCAATCAAGTCATGGTGAACCAGTCAGAGTTAGGATTATTCCTTGTGGAAACCTTGCCTTTGATCACCTGATGTCTGAATGAGTGTCACCAGGCATCATCTCCACACTCCAACAGCATCATAATACTGTAATGACCCAGCTGGGTCATAAAGTAAAGGAGAGACGGGCACCAGGTGTACAGGCAGAACACAGGTTTATTCCTGAATGGGCTATTGTTCAGGCCACAACCCACGCCGCTAAACCTCGAACATACACAAATAGAACATGTCAAATCAAGGGTCCCGAACAGAAGCGAGAGAGATGAGACCGTAACCTCTATTTAAGCATTCCAAAACCCCGCGGGATTACCCATCATACCCCCCCAACCTTTCCATCTGTCCTGGCATATTTAACCCCTGCTAGCACCCATGAGAACGATAACACATCCATGAACACAGAACACAATACAGGGTTGTTACATAGCCCCCCCCCTTTCTAAACCCTAGCCCCTAGGGTTACAAAACAAAATCCTTAAAACGACCCGGAGGTCGCATCAGTCTCTTGTGCCTCCCCTTGACTCTCACTGGTGGACCCCCAGAACACTCATCTGCCCCAATGTCATTTCCAGCGCCCTCCGAAGAGGCAGCCCCCGTCCCAGGCTCAGCTTGCACTAGAGTCTCCTCGCTAGACTGTCCCCGTGTGCTCACATCAGAGTCCTCACTTCCATTCCCTACCGTTTTCCTCCCTCTGTAGGGCGCCAATCGATCCCGGTGGACCACCACCTTCCTGCCCCGTGGGGGAACCTCCACCCGGTACGTCACCTCCCCCACTCTCTCTATCACCAGGCACGGCCCCACCCAGGCACTGTCCAGCTTTGGGCACCGCCCCTTCTTGCGCGTGGGGTTGTGAAGCCACACGCGTTCTCCCGCTCCAAAGTACCTCCCCCTAGCGCGTGAGTCATAGTGGCGCTTTTGGCGCATTCCTGCGTTCTCGAGTTGCTCTCTTGCGAAGGTGTGAGCCGCTTCTAACCGGTTCTGCAGTCGACGAACATAGTTCGGGCCAGGCAAAACCCCGTCGTCGTTATCAGGAGGGTGGCCAAACGTCAGTTCGGCTGGGGTGCGCAACTCACGACCTAACATTAGTAGCGCTGGGGAGCACGCAGTCGATTCCTGAATTTGATTTGATTTGATTTGATTTGAACAGCCGACCTACATGCCATAAGAATAAACGGTAAGTGGGTGTCCCAATCTCTCTGGTGTTTTGAGGTAACGATAGCCAGCTGTTGTGCTAATGTTCTGTTAAATCTTTCCACCAGCCCATCACTCTGGGGGTGAAGCGGAGTAGTGCGCGTCTTCTCCGCGCCTAACCGTCTACACAACTCTGAGAACACCCGTGACTCAAAGTTTCTCCCCTGGTCGCTGTGTATAGACTGTGGCACCCCGAACCGACTGATTATTCCCCCTACCAATGCTTCAGCTACTGTTTCTGCCTCCTGGTCTGGGAGAGCGTAAGCCTCTGGCCACTTGGTGAAGTAGTCCATAGCAGTTAGAATCCACCTGTTACCGCTGTCTGTGGTTGGAAACGGTCCAACTATGTCTACCCCCAGTCTCTCCATGGGCTCCCCTACTGGGAATTGTTGTAGGAGGGCGTGTGACTGACCTGGAGGTCCTTTCTTAGCAGCACACTCATCGCACTGCCTGCAAAAGTCCTCCACATCCCTCCTGTGCCTGGCCCAATAGAAGCCTTTACGTACGCGCTTTAACGTTTTGGAGACCCCAAAATGCCCTGCGCCTACTCCACCGTGAAGCTGCTGTAACACGCTCCCTTGCAGCCTTTTGGGAACCACTACCTGCCACGTCATTTCTCCAGTAGCTGGCTTTTTCCACCCCCTCTGGAGCACTCCCTCAGCCACTCTAAGGACTGAGAATTTAGCCCAGAGTCCTTTGGTGACTGGTGATAGAGGGGCTACTTCCCCCCATGGCGGTCGTCTTCTCTCTTCCACCCACCCCAGCACAGGACGCAGCTCTGCGTCCTCCTCCTGGCGACGCCTCCACTCCCCGACGTCCACAGCCTCAAGCTCCCGGCACTCTGTTCACCCTCAGCTGACTCACCGTGGCGGTGACTCCCTCCTCCATGCACAGTTCCCTCTCTCGCTCCACCCGTTTGGCGCAGTACCCACAGCCGTCCTCAGCACACGGGCAGCGGGACAAGGCGTCTGCATTGCTGTGGCGAAGGCCGGCCCTGTGCTCCACCTGGAAGTCGTAGGGTTGCAGCTCCTCCAACCAGCGGGCGATCTGACCCTCTGGCTCCTTGAAGGAGAGAAGCCACTGCAGGGCGGAGTGATCCGTCCGCACCACAAACGGCAGGCCCCCCAGGTAGTACTTGAAATGGCGTACTGCTGCCACGACAGCCAAAAGCTCCCTCCTTGTCACGCAGTAGCGTTTTTCAGCCTTATCAAAAGTTCTGCTGTAATAAGCTACTACGTGCTCCCCGTCAGAACCACGCTGAGCCAGCACGGCCCCCAAGCCCTCATTGCTTGCGTCGGTGTCCAGGATAAACGGACGGTTTGGGTCTGGTGAGGACAGGACAGGGGCCTCCACCAGGGCACGTTTGAGGGCCTCAAACGCCCGCTGGTGCTCTTCGGTCCACTGAAAAACAGTGTCCTTCTTGAGAAGGTGGTTCAAAGGAGCTGCTATCCCCGCAAACCCTTTCACAAACCTACGATAGTAGGATGCCAGACCCAGGAAGCTCTTAACCTCTTTTTTTTCCCCTTGGAATTGGCCACCCCCTCACAGCCTCCACTTTGTCTGGCATCGTGCTGATACCCTCACCACCCAGCTGATGACCCAGGAACGCCAACTCCCTTTGCATGAAATGGCACTTTTCCAGGTGTAATTTTAGCCCCGCCCCCGAGATCCTCTCCAGCACTCGCCTAAGTGCCCCCAGTGCCCCCTCAAACGACGTGCCGTGTACCAATATGTCGTCTAGGTACACGACACACTCGTCTCTCGGAACCCCCGCCAGCACTCTGTCCATGAGCCTCTCAAAGGTGGCAGGAGCATTACAAAGCCCGAAGCACAGCACCTTGAACTGCCAATGGCCCCTATCCGTGGAGAAGGCCGTTTTTTCACGTGCCCCAGGCGAGAGGGGCACCTGCCAGTAGCCACTGCGCAGATCAAGGGAAGAGAACCACGAGGACCCTCTGACGTGGTCTAGCGACTCATCGATCCTCGGTATGGGGTAAGAGTCTTTAATGGTGACAGAATTTAGGCCCCTGTAGTCCGCACAAAACCTAAGTTTACCCCCTTTCTTAGGCACCATGACAACCGGCGCGGACCATGGGCTATCTGATGGCTCAATGAAATCAGCCCGCAACATGTCAGCAATAGCTGTGGCTGCTGCTTCCCTCTTGGCAAGGGGAATGCGACGGGGCCGAATTTTAATGGGTTGGTTGTCCCCAGTGTCGATGTCGTGCTGAACCAGGTGCGTTTGCCCTACCTCATCTTCCCCCCAAGCGAAGCTATCTTTAAAGTCAAACAGCAGCTGCTTTAACTGTCTCTGTTGTCTCTCGTCCAGACCTTGACAGTTTTTCAGCCACACAGCCTCAACGGCGTCGATAACTTCCTCCTTCCCCCCGTCGGGCTGATGGGGTGAAGGAGCCAGTGTGTTTTGGGCTACTGGGATGCCTGTGCTTGCACCATTATGGGGAGTGAAGGTCGTTGCCGCCGGAGACAGCTGCTGGGATGGCACAACGACCAAGGGAGCAGCCGGGACGACCAGTGGAGTTTCGGCAAGCTTGGAGGAAGACGGAGGGACAGCCCTGCCCCCTGCTGGCCCTCCCGAAGGCGACATTCCCACTGTGGGCCCCCCCGACAGCCTCAAAGTGCCCGAAGCTAAGTCCAACTGAGCCCCACAGTTTTTCAAAAGTCCATTCCCAGTATACAGGGGTCCTGTACCGCTGCTACCCACACCGGACACCCCACAGTTCTCCCCCCACAGTCACAGACACCCGACACTTCCCTAACATGGGGGCTAGCTCCCCGTGACAGTCCGTAGCTGGACAAGGGTCGGCTCCACCCGCACCCCCAACAGGTAGTATGTCTGGTCTCACCAGGGTTACTGTAGAGCCCGTGTCGACCAGGGCCAAACATTCCACCCCCTCTACCTTGACGATGACATTGCAGAAGTCCCCAATGGTGGTACGTCCCACCACAACTACCGGACTAGGAAACACGGTGGCAGCTACACCCTGGGGAAGCAGGTCCCCACCCTCTTGCCTGCACTGCTGGGTACCTCTTCTGCTTACTGTGAGTTCGGGGGCGGAGGAATGGGCCCGCGCTGCCCCCTGCGCGAGAACCCGCTGTCGTTTCCCTGTTGACTGGAGAATCTGCCACACTCCCGCTGAATGTGGCCAGGCTGGCCACAACCCCAGCAGACAATGGAAGTTGAGCTGACACTGCGATGTTGTCTGGAGCCCCTCTCAATGACAAGCGAAGCGGTCTTGACTAACCCTCCCAACTCGTCGATCCACTCTGGTTTGGTGACCCCCGGCACCCCGGCCGCCGCTGCTCTCACCTCTGGTTGACTGGCAACCTCCACTCTCAATCCCTCACCCCAGATCAGCTCCCTCTTCCTGGCTATCTCCACTGCAGCCCGCAGAGATGCTGGGTCCGACATCTGCACATGCTTACCCAGTTCGGTGGGGGAGAGCGCTCTAATAAAACTGTCCCGTGCCAGCTCGTCTTGCACCCCAATCGGCATAGTTGCATAAGCCCGCCTGGTCAGGCTCAGAATATCACTTGCCAACGCCTTTAATGATTCCCCCTGAAGTCTCTTTTTGTTATTCAGTTCAATCCGCAGCATGTTGGGCTGTGCATCGCTGCCGAAACGGCCCCCAATGCCTCCACTAGCGCACCGTAGTCGCCCCTCTCGTCCGGGGCTAGCGTTAGCAGGCATTCCGACGCCTCCTCTGACAGGCTCAGGGCAAGCTGTAACCCTTTCGTCT
Organism: Coregonus clupeaformis; assembly: GCF_020615455.1. Lineage (NCBI taxonomy): Eukaryota > Metazoa > Chordata > Actinopteri > Salmoniformes > Salmonidae > Coregonus > Coregonus clupeaformis. Next base: position 62,712 of record NW_025534205.1, on the reverse strand, counting down.
CGTCAGACCACCTCCCGGCTCTAGCCAACAACTCGAATTGAGTGAAAAAAACTTCCCATTTACCTTGTCCATTGAACTTTGGAAGTTTAGCCGCTACCGTGGCTAATGGCAATAGGGCGCTGCCATCTCTGTTTACATAAGGAGGTCCAGCCATTTCCGCACGCGGTGACGTCGATATCTCCGTCGCCGTGACGTCTGTTCTGGTCGAGCGGTTTGAAGGAAAACCCGCCCGTTCTGCCATCTTGCTGACTGACAATTTAACTCCCGCCATGTGGCTCTCCAGCTCTTCTACAGCCGTCATCGCCTGACCCTCCCGACCGGGTACACCCGAGCCCACAACGGACACTTTGTCCGACTCTTCCTTAACTTTCCGCCTCGCCCCGATCATCATGCCCGTAGATGCGAGTCACGCTAAAGCTAACCACGGCCTATACTGAAACAGCTAACTCGCCTAATCTCGATCTATCCCGTCGTTCGAAAGCACTTCTGACACCAATGTAATGACCCAGCTGGGTCATAAAGTAAAGGAGAGACGGGCACCAGGTGTACAGGCAGAACACAGGTTTATTCCTGAATGGGCTATTGTTCAGGCCACAACCCACGCCGCTAAACCTCGAACATACACAAATAGAACATGTCAAATCAAGGGTCCCGAACAGAAGCGAGAGAGATGAGACCGTAACCTCTATTTAAGCATTCCAAAACCCCGCGGGATTACCCATCATACCCCCCCAACCTTTCCATCTGTCCTGGCATATTTAACCCCTGCTAGCACCCATGAGAACGATAACACATCCATGAACACAGAACACAATACAGGGTCGTTACAATACAAAACAAATTGTCCTTTTAGAGTGTGTCTCTGATTAATCCTCACAATGTATGCACTGACACATCCAACCTGTACATGTCTAGAATTAGCTTACCCTCTTCAAATCCTAACCATATAGGAGGGTAAATGCTAAACTGACCTTTACTGTCTAGCTAGGGGCAACATTTTCCCTCTCCATGTTTGTTTGTCCTTCCCTATTTTCCAGTTGTTCAGTGACTTTCAAATTTTTTATGTCTGAATATAGCGACAGACATAAGACTACATTCAAAATGCCAGCCTGAGATAAACCAGCTTCCAACCTAAGTGATACTAATTAGTTATTGTGTGAAACACTTTGTTCAACGGGACAACTGGATTTTAAATATCATCCAAAATATTTCGCTGTGAGCCTCTAGGGCCCACACATTTTGGGAAAGGATTTGCACACTTGGCAAAGCAGTCCCAAGCTAAAAAGACGAGAGAGAGAGTAAAGCAGAATGACTTTACTAGAGTCTGAAGGAATGACTCACTTCCTGATTTTAATCCAACATCATAGGCATTGCCGAATCAGTCTCGTACTGAAACTAAATGTTCATATTTATCCAGTGCCAGAGTTAGCTCAAGGGCTAAATATACGCTTAAATGGCTTAAATATCTTTCCATGCTTAAGCGATGTTGCAAGGATATTGAATGCCAAATAGCTAGCTTAAATGCTAAATATATATTTCATATGACACCAAAAAGATTTCTAGGGGCTACAAGTCAGCTTTTGTTAACTTTTTAAGCCTATGGATCTAACTGGTTTTCTGTTCAAACATCATTGACAGGTAAGGACTAGCCTTGTACGACCATCCATATTTACATTTACATCATTTAGCAGATGCTCTTATCCAGAGCGACTTACAGTTAGTGAATCCTATGAAGCCTTTTCTCTCCCAGCTGCTTTGAGGTGGCATTTGGTAGACCAGCCCCTTTGTTTTGCTGGGGCACTTCTCCAGGTGAGACATGGTAATGAGGTTAAGGAACCCTGTCTGTTGTCAGTACGTTAGCCCGTTTTGTTGCTGCTTGTTCCAGTAACACATGCAGGTGTGTTCTAACGTGTGCCTTCCATATGCCATGCTGGTATCTAATCAGGGCGAGAGGAGAGATGGGTGGCACCTCACAAAGGCTGCTGATTAGGTGTGGGTATTTCTGTCCTGAAAGCACCTTCCAAATAAGGGTTAAGGTAAAATAAAGTGTAACCTATGATTATCTTAAAAGAGATTGGATGCCATTCAAATGACTTCAGCCCCACTCTTCTAACTCTCTCTGATTTTATTTGGTAATTGTAGGGAAGAATGTAGGACACAGAGCTTGTCCTTATGTATAAAATTATCTAGGATTCAATGTTTGTGACATTGAAAGCAATAGCAGCAGCAGCAAGGTTTCCAGTATCTGGCATATCCTGAGGGAGAGTGGCACTGGCACACTTGTGCAAAAAACTACTAGATTCAGGCCCTTTGTTTTCTCTTTATACACATCTTTTAAAATGTTAAGGCTCTACGAAGGTTTGAAATTAAACTTTTCTACATGATTCTCTATTTATAATGAAAACCCTCATTTATTTATACAAGCCACAATAGGCTTCTGATTGTTGCCAGCAAAATCCTCACAATGCTCTGACAAATTATTTATAGTATTGTTTGTGGTTGAAATTGGTGGAAATCTCAACTTCATAGCCTGTCACACTAGCTGTGAACTCCCATATGTGTAGATGGAAGTCCATTTATTATTATAATTTTATTATTTGAGGTTATTGATTTATTTCCAAGCCAATAAAGTAATTTGATGTTTTCCACATCCTAGTTGTATACTGACATCTGGTGTCTGTTCCTCAGTAGCATACTTTGTGTACTGAAAATTAAAGTGGCTATCATTATAGTTTTATCCACATGGGGTCATTAACGGATTCAAACCAACAGAATGAAAACAAGGTCGATTTCTGTTTCACCATGATGATAGTCTAGGGCTATGCCTACTTCTCAACATGTGCTCACAAAACAGGTTTATATGAAGGAGGTGCCATTTTTGTAGAATAAACACAAGTAGGTGTGGACATGGATCTGATTTTGGGTCACACCAGTCTAGAAAGAGGTAATGTTGCAACATTTCCCGAATGTAGCCTACTGTAGAACAAACTCTATTGTGTCATGCAGAAAAGAATAAGGACTTGGGTCAACAGTGGTGGTTCTCTTCTTCATTTTGTGCCATTAAACCCCTACAACTCATCCAGAATGCCGCAGCCCGTCTGGTGTTCAACCTTCCCAAGTTCTCTCACGTCACCCCCCTCCTCCGCACACTCCACTGGCTTCCAGTTGAAGCTCGCATCCGCTACAAGACCATGGTGCTTGCCTATGGAGCAGTGAGGGGAACGGCACCTCTGTACCTTCAGGCTCTGATCAGTCCCTACACCCAAACGAGGGCATTGCGCTCATCCACCTCTGGCCTGCTGGCTCCCCTTCCTCTGCGGAAGCATAGTTCCCGCTCAGCCCAGTCAAAACTGTTCGCTGCTCTGGCACCCCAATGGTGGAACAAGCTCCCTCACGACGCCAGGACAGCGGAGTCACTCACCACCTTCCGGAGACATTTGAAACCCCACCTCTTTAAGGAATACCTGGGATAGGATAAAGGAATCCTTCTACCCCCCCAATTGTAAAGTGGTTATCCCACTGGCTATAGGGTGAACGCACCAATTTGTGAGTCGCTCTGGCTAAGAGCGTCTGCTAAATGACGTTAATGTGCCCTTGAGCAAGGCACTTAACCCTAATTGCTCCTGTAAGTCGCTCTGGATAAGAGCGTCTGCTAAATGACTAAAATGTAATGTAAATGTGTTTTGGCATCTTTTGATCCCTAGACCTCTATGGAGATTCACTCAGGTGTACTTTGACTTAACGGTGTGATTTGTGGATAATCAGTTATGAGAATGTTCCCCAGTCATGTACGACAGTAAGATACAACCAAAACATGATACCAACTATTCTCTATTTGTGCGAACATCTGTTATTGTGACCATAAATGATAATGAAGTGTAGCTGAACATCCAGTATCAAATGCATGGGGGTGGAGACGCTTAAACAATTTATTGGTCCTCACACTGGGTAAGGGGAAGAGCAAAACATGTTTTCCACAAACTATTGTCAACCAGTGTAGTGTAGGCCACTGGGGGCAAACCCCATAACATAACACTGTAGAAAATGGACATGTGTCCTTTCCAACTGCGACCACACACACAGGCAAGGCCCAACATTGAACAGGGAGGTGAAATGTTTTTTAGCATAAATTGATGGAATAAATAAAGCAGTACATTTAAATGGGGAAAGTGTAATCAGCTATGAAACTACACTGAACAAAAATATAAACACAACATGTAAAGTGTTGGTCCTATGTTTTATGAGCTGAAATAAAAGGTCCCAGAAATGTTCCATAGTCACATAAAGCTTATTTCTCAAATGTTGAGCACAAATTTGTTTATATCCCTGTTAGTGAGCATTTCTCCTTTGCCAAGATAATCCATCCACCTGACAGGTGTGGCATATCAAGAAGCTGATTCAACAGCATGATCATTACACAGGTGCACCTTGCGCTGGGGACGATAAAAGGCCACTAAAATATGCAGTTTTGTCACACAACACAATGCCAAAGATGTCTCAAGTTTTGAGGGAGTGTGCAATTGGCATGCTGACTGCAGGAATGTCCACCAGAGCAATTGCCTGATACTTTTATGTTAATTTCCCTACTATAAGCCACCTCCAACAATGTTTAGAGAATTTGGCAGTACAACTGACCAGCCTCACAACTGCAGGCCATGTGTAACCATGCCAGCCAAGGACCTTCACATCCAGCTTCTTCACCTGCAGGATTGTCTGAGACCAGCCACCCTGACAGCTGATGAAGCTGTGGGTTTGCACAACCGAATAATTTCTGCAAACTGTCAGAAACCGTCTCAGGGAAGCTCATCTGTGTGCTCTTTGTCGTCACCAGGGCCTTCACCTGACTGCAGTTTTGCGTCGTAACCGACTTCAATGGGCAAATGCTCAACTTTAATGGTCACTGGCACACTAGAGAAGTGTGCTCTTCACGGATGAATCCTGGTTTAAACTATATGGGGAAGGTGGCAAATAGCGTATATGGCGTCGTTGACAATGTCAACGTTGTGAACAAAGTGCCCCATGGTGGCAGTGGGGTTATGGTATGGGCAGGCATAAGCTACCAACAACGAACACAATTGTATTTTATCGATGGCAATTTCAATGCACAGAGATACCGTGACGAGATCCAGAGGCCCATTGTCATGCCATTCATCCGCTGCCATCACCTGTTTCAGCATGATAATGCATGGGTTCCATGTCGCAAGGATCTGTACACCATTCCTGTAAGCTGAAAATGTCCCAGTTCTTCCATGGCCTACATACTCACCAGACATGTCATCCATTGAGAATTTGGGATGCTCTGGATTGACGTGTACGACAGCGTGTTCCAGTTCCCGCCACAATCAACAGCCTGATCAACTCTATGCGAAGGAGATCTGTCGCGCTCCATGAGTCAAATGGTGGTCACCAGATACTGACTGGTTTTCTGAGCCACTCCCCTAATTCTTTCAAGGTATCTATGACCAACAAATGCATATCTGTATTCCCACTCATGTGAAATGCATAGATTGGGGCCTAATGAATTTGTTAATTTACTGATTACCTTTATGAACTAACTCTGTAAAATCTTTGAAATTGTTGCATGTTTATATTTTTGTTCAGCGTTTTGTATAGTAGTATGTCGACAGAATTCCCAAATGGTGTAGCTACTAACTATATTCTATTGAAACCTTTATCTGATGAGGAAAATAAGCATGCATACATACACCAAATTGAAAAAACACCGTGTTTATTTTAAGACACCAAAAGGCCTGAATACTCAGGAACATTATAAAATACTTCGTTGCGAAGTGGTCATGGTAAATCACTTGACACAGACAATGGGAAAATGATCAACAGAAATCCGCATTGGAATTCAAAGGTGAAGCACAACAGTGTCCCATCATTATTATGAAAAATACACCGCCCCCAGACAGTTCGAAGAGACATGTAGTCGGAACCATTTGAAATGTCGCCTGCCTCCGTCTCTTACAGGGCTTGGTAGCTGGTTGTTGATCCCGTTACTTCTGTGTAGCTGCCGTCGACGCGGTCACAGTGTTGCCTTGCTGGGGACGTTTGGAATTCATCCTGGCATGTGTGGCGCTAGCCTATTATGCTAACTAGTAACATAAGACCTTTGCTTGGATCGGGTCGTTTCAAATCTAACGGACCAAAACAAAACAGGCAATGCTGGCGGCCTGAGATCAACGTAGGTCAACGTAAAGTGCTCACTTGGTTGACATAGCATTCACTTGGTTGACATAACTAGCTACTAACTAAAGCCAACGAATAGTGAAAAGGAGAGTCCCCACCCATGAACAAAAATCAAATGAACCATCAAAAGGTGAAGTGAGGTTCAAATAAACATGGCTAACGTTAACTAGTTAGCTAACTCATTGGCTAAATGAAAAAAAGCCTAAATTAACGGTCACAAATTAGACAGACATTCTAACGTTACCGCCATTACATATTTAATCGTTCTCAACATTTATAGTCTAACGTTATAGCTAGCTAGCCATGTCAGCAAAATAGTATTTTCGTTTTGTCCGTAACATCTCGATAACGAAAACACATCGTCCGCATCCTCAGCATTGCAGATTGTCCGAAAGATCCCCACACTCAGTTGTAGAGAACTGCAGCCGCCTGACTGCTTCTTTGATTAGATTCCCAGACAATATTAATTCCTGAAGTAACTGATGTGGGTCGTCGTTCTCTACAGCTGCGTTGATCCTCTTTCGGTTCCAAGGTTTGAAATTATCCCACTCCTGGTTACTTGAGCCAGGGAAGCTGTATGGACTAGCTCTGTTACTACGTTGCCCCCGGTTTCGAATCCGTATGCAACACCCGGTACGTTTTTGCAGGGCCACGCCATTGTTGTTGTTAGCTTGTTTGATGTTGCTACTGCTGCAGTTGCTGGTGAGACCGTGGAGACATGACATCGTCTTTTGATTAGCACTATTGTTGTGAAGCTGCAACGCCTCGCCGATTTTCGTGACCAAAGCGTCCACTTCTTTCGAATCGACGGTAACAGACTGCTCCAAGAGGATGTAGTTCTCCTTTCGACAAGGCATTTTGTTGTATTTTGTGTGTTTATTGGCTGTATTTTCGAAATGAATGGGAGCTTAGATCGGTTCCTTCCTCTCACCACGTTGATCGGCAGAAAAGCAAGTAAGCAAGTAACCCCCTAGATATTTTGTAAACAATGGATGACGTATGATCCGGAATGTACCATTTCCAATGTGGGTGCGATCATCATTCAAATGATTTCAAATAGTGGGAATCTTCATTTATATTATTTTCCGTACAAATTATTAATTAATTAATCTTATTATGGAATTCCTTATTATGTATGACATATTTTCAAAATACAACTCTGACTATTCATATCTTATTTAAAGACCGACCTGCACGATTCCCCTGATTTTATTCCGTCTTGGCACATCCAGGCCAACTGGACATAATACATACCTTGTAACTGTCTAGCTATGTTATGTGGGTCAAATAAACTATGTTTTTACAATAACACAAATTGTCATAAAACTCTGACTTATTTCTTGGTGCGAATTGCTATATTCCACAACCCATGAAATCAAAAACCTTTGACTCATAAGTATTTTATCATAATTAGCAATCATTCAATTGTTTTCATGCAATATTCTTTTCAATATCATCCCTCCACTCTAAAATGCTGCATATTTCAAATGTTTGCTGGATTGTTGAAATAACCATAATTGATTAATGTTCGGATTACATAAATTGCAATTATGACATTATGGTAATAAACAATTATATATTTTTTATTCATTATATGTGCAGATGTACCTGTCAATGCATCATAATGCACTATCTATTATGCGCAAAACGTGCTGTATGCGTTTAACCAATGATTTACGTCAGTGGTTAGAACATGGAGTACATTTCGGATTTCTCCGAATCGTGCTGAACTCGAATGCTCCAGTCAAAGAGCGCCCTCATGACCATATAAGGGGCGACTATCGTGTTCACGTGGTGCGTGTCTGTACTACAGCCTGTCCCTAGACCTGGTGCTGCTTTCCATTTTCAGGTCATTCGGGTACGTGGCTGGTTTCCTTAACACTTCGCAAGGCATAAAATAAAGTCATTATGGGGAATGGATTTAGTTTATACGTGAAAGATGTTTACTAGGTTCAGAGTACAATACAATATATCGATTTCCTCATTCTCTTCCGCTATGACTGAGACATGCAGTAAACAACTGGCTGGTCAACATCAATTCCTGTTTGTCTGTGGTCTGTACTAGCAACTGGTTGTGTTGCAGGAATGTTCCCATTTTACTAGTATGACTCTGTCCTCGTTGGAGAGGGGGAGGGGAACTGGTGAAACAGTGTATTGAGTGTACCGTGTCTATTCATTTGACTTTGATAGGACTTGGAGCTCTGCCAAAGCAGGGGGTTATTGGGTTTCTTCCTTCCATTGAGTATGTGCTGACACCATATAAGGGTCTTCCGAGTATTGCATCCACTGAAAAACAATAATAGAATTATTACATTGTTCAACATAAATTAACCCTGAGCTAACAGTCAAGTTACTCATCGGAGTTTGACAATGAGATCATGTCCTATGGAACATACAGTTCAGAGATTACTTTGTAATGTGTCTCATTTGGGCTGAAACTCAACAAAAGTATGTAGTTGGCTTCACTCAATATTTGGTAGAGTTGAACTTGATGGATATGTAATGTGATGCTCCCAGAGATCTTGTATTAGAATACTTGACCTTTAACATATATATCTTTGATTCAGTAAAAGAGAAGAGAGCATCCTCTACTTTTACTAATATATCATTTCCCCAATAAATAATTTGGCCCTCTGGTGTGTTTGCCATGAACTGAACTTCATCTATGACTTCATCTAAAGTGCAATTCGCTATCCAGCTCCCTATCACATGGCAATGTTTGCATCGTGAACATGATGCAGTGAATGACATTGGCTGTAGGACTCACTTGGCAGAGCTGCAGTGCATGCTGTTACTTGAGAGAAAGCAACACTCGGCAACTGCCAATCATAAAGCTCTCTCACCATATGAGATTGAGCAACAAAGATTACATGCTGTCAGCCCATAATATTTTCAGGAGCATAGTGACCTTACTTCACCTGATGTTCCTGTAATTTACAGGCTATCAATCTGTCAAGAGTTACATCAGTGTCAAGTCACATAACAGCCTCATAATACTGAGGGGTTGTGGAAGTAGATTCCTGGTTGTGGAATTCAGTGCTGCACAATTTCTGTCCACAGTTGTAGTCCAGGTACCTTTTATTTACCACACCCTTTTGTCTGATTAGAAATAATGGCGCACCCTTAATATTGAAGGCCATTAAAAATGTATCATAATACACACCCAAGTTCTGAAGTACTATTCATGTTTTATCTCAAACGGCTGTCAGTGGGTATTCTAACTCTAATGGGGAGGAGGGAGTGTGTCAGAGTCAATTTCACATTCATTTGTCAGTGCTGTGAGTACCATCACCTCAACCTGAACTCCCACCAAAGTCCCACTTTTGCCTATAAACAGCGTAGCTTGTTTTCCACCCTTAATTTAGGTCCTTAAATGTCATATCTAATTTGGTTAGGGAGAATGCATGCACTGTGTCAGTCATTAAGGGATCCTGCTCAGAGGCGGTGGATAGTTTGCTCGGTGTGCTGTTGCTCCACGGCGCAACCATCGACTGGGACCCCCTCAGTTCTAGGAATCTGCTCCATGGAGAAAGACAGAGTGTTGGACAAAATCTGAGACCCTGTGTGCTAACATAACATAATCAGTTGATGACTCAGTAATGTATATAGATGTGTGGCAGTCATTGGGATGGATGATGCTTGTACTAGATAGGTGGTGATTGAAATGAGATGTGATTGAAGGAAGGGATTAAGAATGAGTCACTACTTAATTACAAAGTATTGTAATTAACAATATTTTAAAATGCTTTAAACAGTTTCTTACCCCGAAAGATATCCACAGAATTATGGGGGGAAGCTATCTGGATCTTAAATGGCTGACCCTGAAATAGCATGTTAATAGTAGTAGCTAATTCCAGGTCCATGTACTCTTAGTAATTTAGACTAAAGTTAGCTATTGCAGGCACGGAACTACAGCCAACTTTCAATGTCAGAAAACTATTTAAGAACATTGACATTTAAGTGACCATATGGGCCTACCTTTAAAAGGATAGTTCAACCAAATGACAAATGTAGGCTACATAATATTATGGGTAATTAGCACAATATTGTGTTGCCATAAAACTTGGTTTGAAGTTACTTTGATTTGATTTAGGCATACTATTTGAAGAATTCTTACAGAGCTCCTGCTTCTTCCATTACTTTGTATTAAACAATTCTAATGCTATACCGTGGGTATGAAATCTAAAACATATGTTTTGGTTGTATGTCAGACCTTGCTCTACTGCTATTGGTGCAAAGATCTGTATTAAAGTAAACAGAGAGCATTGTTTCATTCGATACACAGCGCCACCAAATGACCCCATACGGGTTTGTACTGTACATCCTGTACCACTGAGTGTAACCCGTCTGCCTTTTGATTTCTACCTCTCAAAGTCATGTAAGGTGAAAGTACAGTAAGAGACGTTTGGGAGGTGCCTGCCTCTGAAATGCTGTCCTCTGGAATGAGGACAATAATGAGCATGGACGGGTTTATTTTGAAATACTACAAAGGAGCAAGAGGTCAACACAAGCACTATAACACTACTACTATTACTACTACTACTACTACTACTATTACTACTAATACTACTACTGCTGCTACTACTACTAATGTTAGTAATAATAACACAAGTAAAACTCAAGTATAAAACAAGGTTCATACATGCCACTCAAGCATTCTATAAACAGAGAAAGCGGAGAATTGTAGATTAAAACATTAATTAGATTAGAACATACCAGAACATGCTGTATTTATAGAACCGATATAAAATATATAGACTAAACATACAAATGAAGGACTCGAGAGTCATATTCCAGAACATGTGGGCTGCGGTAAAATAATCTACTTCAAAGTGTGAGATAAGGTTTAGGAAGGATTTGAGAAGTGTTATTGTATGAAGGTTAAGAGCTACCATTTCCACATAAACCACTGCTTCATTTATAATACTATATCAATGCCTCTTTTTCTTTCATTGTTGTCAAAGCACAAGTCATGCTACTGCCAAGTAACCTAGGCGATAATCCTTGTGCTTCACAGTAAACTTGTAAACAGGGAGAGTGTGTGAGAGTTCCTGTGAGCGTAGATTCGTAGTCCTATCCTCTTTGTAGTGGGCTAGCTGAGATTAGCTAGACATTTTCCCACTTCCTGCTAATGCAAGTGAGGTGTTTCCTTGGTGCACAACCAAACACAATGAACAAAGTGCTAAAGGCATGAAAGAGCCTTTACCAAAGCTTCCTTTCGTGACCACTTCACTTAATTCTGCGTATGTATTTTATTTGACAGGAATTGCACATAGGGGTATTCCATAGAATTTATATGCATATGGATTATCCATTTGACAGTAGAGAATTGAAAACTTAAACTGATTCTAACAACTCTTCCTCAAAAGCTTATCTAAAAAATGGCCCAATCTGCTCCTCCCAACTCCCAAGGACAACAGACCTGCTTGGACAACAGGGGCTGTGCTCTAATACTGTGACTAAATTAATCTATTTCTCTCCTTTCCTTTTCTCCTATTGATTGATGGATTAGTTGGATATGTTTCCATTATTGTTTTCACCTATTGCCTCCTGCTGCTTTGGAGAAGTGGTCATCATGAAGGAAAGCAGATAAGGAAACAATGCTCTTTAGGCCAATTTAGACACAGCCAGGGGTTTGGAAAACTTTGAGCACAGTGAAGAAGAAGACATCTTGTTAGAACAAGCCTATTCGAGGATGTAACTATGCCTACTCTGGCCAACATGGGGGATATGGAGACAGTGAACCAACCACATGGGTTTGTTATTTAAATGCCTGCTTGGCGTTTACTGTTTTTATTGACCTCCCAATGCTTCACACTGAGCAAACATAATCCCTGTGTATTTGTGTTCATTTTGTTTTTATGCAGGGTATTTGTGTTTGTGTGTTTAATCAGGCTCTTAGATCAGTGGATCAGGGTCACAGGAGGGGGTTTCTAGTTGCTATGAAACAGCAACACATTAGGAGATTAATTTAGTATCAATTCCAGGGCTGTTTGTGAGAGCGGCTGTTTGTGTCGGTGTTTGTCATAGGGTAAATCAATTTGAATTCAATTCGTTTTTGACAGCACCCCTTTTAATTTGAACGAAACCTTCCATACATATTTGCCCATTATAGAAGTGGCCAGAAAGTGACTTTTTGGACATGAATGCCAAAACATTCAAGAGATAAAAGTGTTCGAAGTTGACCCCCTTTGCATACCTCATCATACCATGAGACATCCATGTCTTAATCACTGGAAAAGATAAACGGTTGAGATTTATATAATTTAAAAGCTCACAAATAGGGTTGTCAAACTATTTTATAATTTCTTGAAAAAAATAATCTGAGGTTTTTGTGTTGTGCCCGCCATCGGTTGAGACACAACATGGTCTTGGAATAGATGGTGGGTATCATGTTTTGGCTGATAAATGTACTAAAATGGGAATAAAATAGAAACTTTCAAATGGTACCACAAAAATGGTTGGAGGTCCAAATATCAGATAATCAGATAATGTTGACTTGAATGGAAATATCTGTTGTTTTAAATTATACTGTCAATCCTCCATTGGAACCTATTGAAATCATAGAAATAGATAATAGAATAGACTTGACCATTTAAGTCAGGGGTGTCAAACTCATTTTGCCCCGGGGCCGCATTCGGTCTTCAAAGAGGTCCGGAGGGCTGCACTGAAAATGTGTTATTTCCTCACCGTCAAAATTGGATAAAAAATAGTCCTCTATCCATGTTATTATTATTTTTCTGACTGTCTAGCTTTCATTTCAGTGATTATTTGTAAGCTCAACAAGGTCAATAAACTGTATGAATGTAGGACCATTATCATTTCTACACAATTGCGATTTGGTTTTAGTCATTTTAAAGTATATTAAGTTTGTCGTCCCCCCCCACCCCCGTATGTTTGATACGCCTGATTTAAGTTAACATTAGACAGTTGATGGACCGGCGGCCATCTTTGTGGTAGTAATGGGAAGTTACCATTTCATTTCAATTTCAGTGGTGTACCAGTTAAATTGCAGTGGTGCAGCAGGCACAACACAAAAACCTGTCAAATAGGGTCTAAGCTACAACATATGTGAACGAAAATAATCAAAGTTTGATGCGTTTATAGATAATTTACGTTAAAGGCAAAAAAAATGTCATTTTTTATCAAATACAACAAATTCAAGAAATTATAAAATAGTTTGATAACCCTGTTTGTAAGCTTTTAAATTATATCAAACTCAACTGTTTATCTTTTCCAGTAATGAAGACATGGATGTCTTAGTGTATGGTGCTGGTGGGGTATGCAAAATGGGTCAACTTTGAGCACCTTCATCTCCTGAATGTTCAGGTCCAAAAAGTAGCTTTCTGACCACTTCTTCCATGGGCAAGCATGTATGGAATGTTTTGTTTAAATCAAAACGGATGCTGTCAAAAAGTGATTGAATTCAAATGGATTTATGCAATAGTGTGTCTGTTTGTCTATGTGGGGCTGTAGGCCTACATGTGCATTCACCATGCAAATGCAAATATTGTGTTCTATAGGTTGGGGTCCATTCCTTTTACAGTTAACCAATTCAGGAAATTATTCCTCATAGAAATAATGGGCAGATTTTTTATTTCTGAATTGAATTTGATTTCACTTCATGAATTGATTGAATTCAAAATATAATTGGCTCCATTGCTGGTTGATATAGACCCATGGTGGATTTATTGCACCTTTTTGGCGGCAGGTAGCTTAGTGGTTAAGAGCGTTGTGCCAGTAACCGAAAGGTCGCTGGTTCTAATCCCCGAGCCCACTAGGTGAAAAATCTGTCGATGTGCCCTTGAGCAAGGCACTTAACCCTAATTGCTCCTGTAAGTCGCTCTGGATAAGAGCGTCTGCTAAATGACCAATTATTATTATTATTATTATTATAGTCAGCATTCATCTTCCCCAGGCTAGCAAGGGGATCCTCCACCCAGTCAAAACAAAGCCCAACAGGAGCCTGGGAAACGAGCTGGGGAGAGAGGGAGGGGGGACGAGGGAGGCAGGAATAATAGCAGGCCTGCCTAAAGGGAGGGTGTTTCTCCCTTACTCTCAGAAAACTTCACCCTGGCCAACTCCTGGGACTGTGATCTGATTTGATGTGTGTGTGTGTGATTACAGGAGTTTAGAAGGAGACGGCGACAGTATAAGGCTCCCTGTGTGTGTGTGTGTGTGTGTGTGTGTGTGTGTGTGTGTGTGTGTGTGTGTGTGTGTGTGTGTGTGTGTGTGTGTGTGTGTGTGTGTGTGTGTGTGTGTGTGTGTGTGTGTGTGTGTGTGTGTGTGTGTGTGTGTGTGTGTGTGTGTGTGTGTGTGTGTGTGTGTGTGTGTGTGTGTGTGTGTGTGTGTGTGTGTGTGTGTGTGTGTGTGTGTGTGTGTGTGTGTGTGTGTCTGTGTGTGTGTCTGTCTGTCTGTCTGTCTGTCTGTCTGTCTGTCTGTCTGTCTGTCTGTCTGTCTGTCTGTCTGTCTGTCTGTCTGTCTGTCTGTCTGTCTGTCTGTCTGTCTGTCTGTCTGTCTGTCTGTCTGTCTGTCTGTCTGTCTGTCTGTCTGTCTGTCTGTCTGTCTGTCTGTCTGTCTGTCTGTCTGTCTCGTCTGTCTGTCTCGTCTGTCTGTCTCGTCTGTCTGTCTGTCTGTCTGTCTGTCGTTCGTCTGTCTGTCTGTCTGTCTGTCTGTCTGTCTGTCTGTCTGTCTGTCTGTCTGTCTCGTCTGTCTGTCTGTCTGTCTGTCTGTCTGTCTCGTCTGTCTGTCTGTCGTCTGTCTGTCTGTCTGTCTGTCTGTCTGTCTGTCTGTCTGTCTGTCTGTCTGTCTGTCTGTCTGTCTGTCTGTCTGTCTGTCTGTCTGTCTGTCTGTCTGTCTGTCTGTCTGTCTGTCTGTCTGTCTGTCTGTCTGTCTGTCTGTCTGTCTGTCTGTCTGTCTGTCTGTCTGTCTGTCTGTCTGTCTGTCTGTCTGTCTGTCTGTCTGTCTGTCTGTCTGTCTGTCTGTCTGTCTGTCTGTCTGTCTGTCTGTCTGTCTGTCTGTCTGTCTGTCTGTCTGTCTGTCTGTCTGTCTGTCTGTCTGTCTGTGAAATTCAATTAAAAATGAGAATAGAGGTTTCCATTTCAACTCAGTCGTTTCATTGTCTGATTAAAATTAATTTCAGATGAAATGTCTTAAATATCCCAATGATCAGAAATGCCAATCAATCAATTGACTTTCCATTCACTAACCGAGTTGACTGAGTTGATATGGGACTCATGCCCATTCCTGCTATGGCCGTTGCTTTGTTTTTCACATTTGTTTTTGCCACACTTGTCACAGTCATTTACTATTTCTAAGAATCCCTCCCCCCTCCCCTCCCACCCTTTCCCAGGCTTTTCCGGGCCCCCGTGTTGTAGTGAAGGCCAGGTTTGTGTTGTTGGCCAGCGGGAACACGTGTTCCAGTGAATGCACCGATTGCCCTCTGATGCTGGCCCGCTGCCAACGCATGAGCCAATTGGCTATGTTTACTCTGCGGAGAGTCTCCGCCCTCCAATCCTGCTCCTGCTTTCGCTCTGTCCTGCTTATTCACTATATCATATTCCCTCACTGTCACACAGTTTCTCTCTCTCTCTGTCCTCATCCCAGTACAAAGGGCAGCAGCGACGGTAGCAGTGAGAGGAGAATGCTACCTTAGGAATGGCTGTTGTTATCGATGAGCTTTCTGTCTACACCTAGCATTGAAGTTGGATTGGGGCCACACTCAGTAAGATCCAATTATAATAGCCGGTAAGATCATGCTGACCATTGCCAGAGGTAGACATCGATGCACTGTGTGCGTGATGTGGTCTAGTGTGGAAAGTGACCTCATTAGTCATTAGACGTGTCCAATAATTTAATGGGTCAGTGTAATGCAAAATAGGCTCATCATCGTCATCATCAACAGCAATATACATGAATACAGTATGTCAGTAGCTTTTCCCAAACAGTTTGTTCCTCGAATACAATGGTCCAAACCTCCATGTTGTCTCTGTAGGAAAACACATCATGCAGACATGACACATCACCCAAACAAACAAATAGACCCAATAAGGAGAGAAGTGGCATTGAACGTCAGAGTAAATAGAGCCATCTGTTTTGAAATAGGGGACCCTGGTCCGAGGCTATTTCAGTCGGTTGACCGTCTGGCCTCTTTTTTTCTAATTATAGCCATTGGTACACAGCTGGCTTGAGTTAGACATGTTCAACAATATGGCCATGGGGCTGGTGGGATGGGCCAAGAGGAACCCTGTTTTAGACCCACAAGGCTGTGAGTTATGACAGAGGTTGTTGTTACATAAATCTAACATGGCCACTGTATTCTGCTGAACAGCACCTTTAGCACAGATTGTAAAGTGCCTGGGGAATGATGTCCACCATGTTGTCTGACTAAAGGTTATGGAACTGAGTCAAAACAGACTCTGAAGCAGAGCACAAACAGCAAAAGCTTTGTCATGTAGGACGTGTTGGTACGAGGGCAGACATTTTCTGTTTTTCTAGAAACTCCCTCCTACACCTCCCCCTCCTTTTTCTCTCTGCTTGTTGCCACATGGTGCTCTACTGGTCTCCTTCACAACGGTAGAACATTCAAGAGAAAAACGTTTTTAATGGACAGAACTGTACACAGCCCCTATGCAGGGTCCCTATAATAAAGTGTTACACAACATTTTCATATCTAATCATCTGCTGTTCTATCCCCCATGACAGCGAAGTACTGAGTACATTACATTACGTTTTCTCAGCATTCAGTCATGGGATGGAGTATATTTGCCTCGGCATAGCACATCCCACAACAGAGAAATGGTATGTATGTATATGGTGATGTGTATTGGTGACAGTGCATGAACTAACTAACCAGAACCAAAACCAGCTGTATCCATGTGTATTAGAGGCCCCGAACTCTGCCTTCGCTGTCTGTTGCACGGACACATGCACACACGCATAGAAAACCTTATCCTATCTAGGCTCTGGTGGTCAACAAACCAGACAGCGTCCCCCTTATCTCTCCCTCCCACCCTGTCCCTCAACCAAAACACAACAGTATGAGGGAGAAGGATTTTGTCAACATTGGTACAAGATATGGTATGTCCCCTGTAGCTCAGATGGTAGAGCATGGTTCGTTTCCCACGGGGGGCCAGTATGAAAATGTATGCACTCACTTACTGTAAGTCGCTCTGGATAAGAGCGTCTGCTAAATGACTAAAATGTAAATGTAATATGCAAGAGCAAACTGAGTGAATACCTCTGTTTTTGAAACTGTTCTCATAAGATAACATTTTACCCCAACCCGAACCATATGATGGTTAAAATATATGTTATGTGACGTGGGGAACAGAAAACAAAAACATTTATATATTAAAGTAAACATGTTGACATGTTACACATGGTATCCTGAGTCTACCAATCTGACCCATCCCACCCTACAGTCAATAATATGTGTAATCTATCTCTGTAATCATAGACCCAGTCTATGGGTTGACAGGTTGTTTTGTTCGTATGATACTATGTTTACACACTGCCAAAAGGCACCACCAGTAATCAGATGAATATATCATGAGACCAGCAGTTATAAGAGGAAAGCTACAACACACAACCTCCTCCTCCTCCTCCCCCTCCCTCCTCTTCTCTGTCTCAACTCTTTTTTATAGCGATTGTCCGGAGGGTATCAGGTTCACTGCTGTACAAATCCATCTTGGTATGTGTTTACATGTAGATACACACACACAGAGATAAATCACTGAAGAGTTGTAGGAAACATTGACACGTTTCTTGGCTCCACCCTCTCACCATAAGGAAGTCTGCCCAAAAGAGACACTGTTTGCTTGTGATTGGCTAGCTTTCTTACCTGTGATTCAATTGGTGTAGATTTTAGTTGCTCTCCAACAATTGTGGGGTGCACGCATAGAGAGATAGAGGACTCATCATTATATCTGTGCCATTATAGCGTCTGTGACAGCATTGGCTGCGCAATTGAGGCTACAACCCAAAGGAGTCCCCACCCAGTTGACTACTTTAAAATGGTGGAAGCATGGTGGAAGCCCTCAATGGTGCTGCCCATGCTAGTGCTGCCCATGCTAAAACAACATTTTGGCCACTAGAGGCCTCTATCATTGTCTATGGGTGTTGCATGTGCTGTGGTCATGCCACACCTTTAGGAGAACACCAACCCTTTTCTCTGAACTGCAAGTAAGCTGTTTGTGTTTGTGAGTGTGTGTGTGTGTGTGTGTGTGTGCCCACGCACATGTGTCTATGTGTGTGAAGTGACATAAGATCACTTCAATTCAGCCCAGTTGTGTTGAAAACTGACCAGACCGGTAATAAACTGCCAGGGTATCTCACACAAACAGACACACATACAATCTCATTTTCTCTCGCATACCTTCTGCTTGCATCAGAAACTATTGGTGGATCTCAGTCAATTAAATCAAAACTGAAATTACATAATT
The DNA here is from genome assembly GCF_020615455.1 of Coregonus clupeaformis. Classification (NCBI taxonomy): domain Eukaryota; kingdom Metazoa; phylum Chordata; class Actinopteri; order Salmoniformes; family Salmonidae; genus Coregonus; species Coregonus clupeaformis. Next base: position 44,077 of record NW_025534205.1, on the reverse strand, counting down.
TCCTGTATAACCCGTCATTCAGTCATAATGTGCCTCAATGCAAATATAATGAGTCATCGCAATATCAATAGTTATGGTATCATAGAACATCTACCTCCCGAACATTGTCCTCCCGAGTGGCACAGTGGCACAGTGGTCTAAGGCACTGCAACGCAGTGCTAGCTGTGCCACTAGAGATCCTGTTTCGAATCCAGGCTCTGTCGTAGCCGGCCGCGACCGGGAGACCCATGGGGCGGCGCACAATTGGCCCAGTGTCGTCCAGGGTATGGGGAGGGAATGGCCGGCAGGGATGTAGCTCAGTTGGTAGAGCATGGCGTTTGCAATGCCAGGGTTGTGGGTTCAATTCCCACGGGCGGCCAGTGTGAAAAATAAAAAAATTATGTATGCACTCACTAACTGTAAGTCACTCTGGATAAGAGCATCTGCTAAATGACTAAAATGTAAATGTAAAAATCTACAGGAAATAAACATAACAGACACCTGTTTTGAACCACAAGAGGGCAGTGTCTATTTATTGAATGGACTCCACACAGTTGTAGTAGTGCATGTCTTGAGATATTGATTCACCTGATATTCTCATAAAATAAAACGTCTTCTCAATAATCCCATCTCTTTAATGTGTCAAAGTTTCCATGGATCTGATTAGAATTTTTATTGCAAACACGACAGTCCTTTGTGAATAATCGTCTTTCAACTGTGTGAACAGTTATTGACAACAGCACTGTTATCAGTTATAACAGACAGACAAACATATAAACAGACTGGTAAACATATTGACCGGGTGATGTTGTGATGAACATATTCAGCCATTCAGCATGTTGTAGGAATGTTGGGTCATCAATACAGACTCTGGGAATGTCCATGTGTAGGCCCCATTTCTACCACAGGAGGTTGGTGCCACCTTAATTGGGGAGGATGGGCTCATGGTAATGGCTGGAGCAGAATCCGTGGAATGGTATTTAATACATCCAAATCATGGTTTCCATGTGTTTGATGCCATTCCATTCGCTCCGTTGCAGCCATTATTATGAGCTGTCCTCCCCTCAGCAGCCCCCTGTGATCTTCACCCATGTTCTGTGTGATGTTTTTGCTACTGTGGTTTTCCTAGAATCACACCTATGACCCCAGGCAGGAGAGGGTTGGGTTAGGGTCATGACTTATTGTATAACACAGTACCAGTATGGGACACTGGTCCCGGATCCCTCCTCTTAGTGGGAGAGAGTATGGATAGAAGGTGTTATTCAGCACGCCATGGCTCTCTACCTCACTTGTGTGTGAGTGGCTGAATGTTAAAGACTCCAGCCACCTAAGCCGTAGACTGTTCTCTCTGCTTCCGCACAGCAAGCGGTACCGGTGCATCAAGTCTGACACCAATAAACTCCTGAACAGCTTCTATCCCCAAGCCATAAGACTGCTAAATAGCTAACAGAATGGCTGCACAGACTATCTGAGTTGACACTTTATGCACTCTCTATGCACACTCACAGGACTCTGACACTCCAACACACACACACACACACACACACATACACGCACTTCATTTGCTCACACACATAACATGCACACACATTTATACTGACTCTACACACACGCACACACACTCACATACATTCATCATATATGCTGCTGCTACTCTGTTTATCATATATCCTGATGCCTAGTCACCTTACCCCTATACATATCTACCTCTATCGATCCAGTATCACTGCACATTGTATATATGGTATTGGAACTGCCCCTGTAATAATCTTACTTACTTTCTTGTGTTCTTCTTATTTCTTATTTCTATTTATTGTGTGTTGTTGTTCTACCTTATGTTATTTTTAGTAATACATTGTTATTGATTTTTGCATTATTGGTTTTAGATCTTGCAAGAAAGGCATTTCACTGTACTTGTGCACGTGACATTAAAACTTGAAACATGAAACTTGATGTTTGAGCTTGGTGTGTTTACCCCCAGGCCTTTATGTCACTGCTGGTGTGGTGTGTTGGTTTCTGTTAGAGGGTTTAGTGCTCTATTGTTTGTGTGCGTGTCCGTGTGTGTGACTGTGTGTGTTTGTCTGAGTGAATGAGTGTGTGTGAGCGGAGGCCTTGTAATGTGTCGGCTGTGGTTTACGGGTGTGTCCCTGATCGGCTGCTTAGCTGGAGGCCACCTCGTCTAAATATTAACAACATAAATAACCAGCAGCATCCATGACATCCGTCTCACATCAGACGACCTCTCTTCAATCAGCACCATCAGAAATCAACACACACACAGCCTCAGGTACTGAAAGCTCTATGGACTGCTGTGTTTTTAGACTGAATAGTTCACACAGGTCTCTTTATTTTTCCCCTTCAGCATGAGAGAGACTAGGGGTCCAGTAACAATGTGTATGTGCTGAGCCTTTAGAGGCCCCTTGCTTCAGTAACAGTCTCTTTCTTACCTTGGAGAACAACAGTGGAAGTGTTCTCCTCTTTTCATTTCTTGTATATATCTACTATCTTCACCGTTTGTGGGTGATGTACTGGCCGGTTGTGTTTTTATACCACTCCGCCCAGCAAAATAACACAGGAATCAGGATTTTCTGGGGAATCTCAGTTTAGCATCACATCCCATCATCTTCAGAGAGCGCTTAACAGGGTCGCGCCACTCGAGTGTGTAAGAATTGGTCGCCCTGGCGTATGATACTGAGAGGTTGGGAAAGCGAACACAATACAATTGGGCGTGCCGGCTGATGAATCATGAGGATTTGTATGACAGAGGGTCATGTTGCTTTACGCTTCATGTGACAAATTCTGCCTGATTTCCCCTTTGTTTCCCTCAATGTGTCACATCGGCAACCATCCATATCTGTTCTGTTTGGATGGAAGACCCAGGAGGAAGTCAGTGAGCAAGCACAGATATGATCCCTTGTACTTCTCACCTCTCTCTCTACCCCAAATGTACTGTCTCTCTCAGAACCCTTGTTGAACCCCTCATTTTTAGAATGTACTGGTGCCACACGCTGGCTCCACTGTACAATGACAGGCAACCCCCTGGAATATCGTTCTACTGGGGAGGTTTTGTTAGCTCTCAGGCTTCAATAGGCCACGGTCACCCCAGGGTGTTCCACTACACACACACACCAGAAATGAGGTAGAAACCCAAAACAATGGCACAGAAGCCGGGAGCAATCTCTTATGACCTCCCTGTGTCGGCCTTCTCCAAACTCATTAAGGTCTCTCTGGAGAATTTACACCTGCACACACATGCGCGCATACAGTCTCTCTCACCTTCTGTCTCACTGTCGCTCACCTTCTCTCTTCCTCTCGTTCTCTCCATTTTCTTTCATTCTATCTCTCTACCTTTCGCTCTCTCACCCTCTCAACTATGTCTCTTTCTCCCCCATCCCCCTCTCTCTACACCTCAGTGTCTCTAGGGGTAGTCTCTGTGCCTGCAGGTAAAGCCTGAGGGGCCAACTCATCAAGAGGAGCCTCCCTCCTTTTCGTCTTTCTCTATCCTCTCCTCACCCCATTAGTTCTCTCCCTCTCTCTCTGTTAGATGTTTCTCTCTCACTCTCTCCTCTCTTCTCCATACATGTATTCTCTCTCTCCTTTTTCAGTTGAAAACGTTAGTGTGTACTGGTATGACGCAAGTTCAGTATCTGTTGGGGATCATGCTTGAGTAGGCAGACTGTGTAAGTTATAGACTACATCAGTTATGACCAGCATCAGTCACAGTCAGCATCCATAGCACCCTGTAACCCTCTGCTGGCTTCCATCTGGGCATGGTCAGAACCTGGATGGGGGACTACCTGGGGAAGTCAGGATGTGGATAAGTCTGGTGAAATACCTACACATCAGAACATTCCTATTTCTATACCATCAGACCACATCAGTTGTAAAAGCAGACTTCCATACATCAATGAAAAGACTAACTCTCAAGACACAGACACAGATGTGGAACACACACACACCGACCCACACACACACACTCCTGCTGACCCTCGTCCACCCAGCTCTGACGCAGCCAGTCCAGTATGGAGGTGAGTGATGCCTTCATAAAACCCCTATGGTAGGTAATCTGTTAGGCGGCTGGAGCCATACTTTTCTGATCACACTCTCTCACACACACACTGACAAACACCATCCTCTGCTGATTGCAAAGGCCAAGGTCGGGCCTTTGACTGAATGAGCGCCATTGTTGCGGAAATGTCAGTGACAAGTGATCTAAGTTCAGTTTTGAGTTATCCCCTCTAATGGTTAAGGTTAGAGTTTGGGGGGAGGGATCTGATCCTAGATCTGTGCCTAAGGGCAAGTTCAACCTAGAGCGTCAGGGGATTCAGAGAGTTACTAAATGTTACCACCAGAGGGAGACAAAGATGTATTTACTGTACAGATATTTCAGATGCTCTCAATCAGTTTTTTTCTTTTTCTGTCAATTTTATTTCTTACTTGCTCTCTTCATCTTTCCTTCTCCTCCTCTCCTTTAGTCCAATGCTCTTTTCTCTCTGAATCTCTCCCCTCTTTTATCTCCATCTGTCTTTCTTCGTCTCCCATCACAATGTCTCCCCTCTCTCTTTATCTGTTTCTATAATTGCTGTATCTGTGTTGTATGTTGGCCATCCTATGACTTGCCTTGGGCTTGAACACACACACACACACACACACACAAAGCTCATGCCTCTTAGTGGTAGTGGGGATTCAAGTGTGTCTAAGCACTTTGGGAAGGCGCTGGTAATTCTCCATGTCAGATTGGGGGGATTTTCAGAGCATGTATGAGCCTATACCCGCTCCACTACTCTGTTAGGTTGTTTGTATAGTTACTGTTGTGTTGTAGTACTCTCATATACACAAGGGTAAACAGAACCACAATAACACACACAATCACGCACACACACCTCCTCACCTCTCCTTCCCCACTCCTTTCCATTCTCACCCTCACCCCCCACCTTCCTTCACCCCCTTCCCTAACCCTACACTCCCTCCTCATTCCTGTACAGGGGTCCTGTCGTGCTGCAGATTCAGGTCAGTATCCCCGATGACACAGCAGAGCACACATACACACCCACACACCAGACCATAGTATGTCCTGCTGCCGGTCAGCAGTCTGTCTGTGGTCTCCCTAGGTCAGCGAGTCTGTTTATGTGTGTGCGTGTTTGTGTGTGTTTGTGTATGCGCGTGTATCGGGGGTGTGTGTCGATGAGTGTGTAGGGAGCAGCTGTTGGTAGAGATCCATTGATATTTCATCAGTTACAATATGTACCCCATCTGGGGCTTAAATGTACTATTGGGTGTTTATAGGACATTGGACTTGCTAGACTCCTGTTCTTCTCTCCTCCACTACCCATGCATTCTGCTTCTTTGTACCCAATCCACTTTACTCTGCTCAATTTTAATACTCAAGCGTACTCTATTTTGTTCTGTTGTTGATGTGCAAGGGAGAGGAAAAGGGAGGAGAGAGAGACAGGGATTGAGAAAAAGACAGTCAAAGAACAAAGAGAGAGCAAGAGAGGAAGAGAGAGAGAGAGAGAGAGAGGAGCAGATGGAGAGAGATCACACGATTTACACCCTCTAATGAGTGACGCACTTTTCGGCCCATCAAAGTGCCCGCTGAAAAATCATGGGTCCTCGGCTCCTGTCCCCCAGCCGTCAAAGTGAACCGACCGTGTCACAGGCCCGACTGGAGGGATGAAGGGATGGAGGGAGAGAGAGAGAGAGAGAGAGAGAGAATGACAGAAAATGAGAGAGAGGGAGAACGAGGGTGGGGGAGATTTATGATATAATATTAAGCAGCCAATGCCATGTTGTAATAATCTCACCTTCAAATGTTTTGGCAGGCAAGTGCAATGTTGTCCTTGTCTGCTGCAAAACTCTGTTGTCATTGCAGAATGTCAGTGTTAAGTGTTACTGCAATAGGCTGCATTAACCCTGCCCCTTCCTAGAATCATTTTATCTATAGCACCATCTCTTTCTCTCTTTCCTCATCCCTTTTTCCCTCAGTCCTACAACAACAGCAGTGATCCTCTCTCCCTCTTTCAGTCTCGCGTTCCCCCCACAAACTCTAACATTGAGTAACTTGCTATTGCTTAGGGCCAGTAATGTGTAAAAATGTGTATTGCTGCTTGCCTCTCTGTCAAGGTTAAAAAACAATTGAGGTGATTGTATGTGTATGCGTGTGTGTATGCATGTGTGTGTGTTTGTATGTGTGTATGCATGTGTGTGTGTGTTTGTATGTACGTGTGTGTGTGTGTGTTTGTATGTACGTGTGTGTGTGTGTTTGTGTGTGTGTGTGTGTTTGTGTGTGTGTGTGTGTGTGTGTGTGTGTGTGTACAAGCGGGAGAAAATGAACTGGCTCTGCTCGAGCAGCAGAAAATCTGTCACTGCCAGCAGACGTGGCCAGCGCCACGAATCGCATCGGTGTGGAGCAGAATGCTGATCTCCTACCCCTCCTCCTCGAATGCTGATCTCCTCCTCCTCCTCCTCCTCCTCCTCCTCCTCCTCCTCCTAGAGTCCTACCTCCTCTATTCCTCCCTCCTCATCCCCCTCTTCTCCTCCTCCTCTACTCTTCTCCTCCTCCTCTATTCTTCTCCTCCTCCTCTACTCTTCTCCCGCCTCCTCCCATCCACAGCAGACAGGATAGACAAACAACCTCTAAATATGTAGAGCTGAAATGCATAGTGAAGCTGCTGTATGTTTACCTCCTTTTAGATTAAGTGCTGTCACGTCCAACTAAAATGTGAACGGTTATTGTGGAAACGTTGTGTGCTGTGGAGAATGACTATGGTGATGTTGGCTAACCCATGTGTTTCCCCTCTCTCTCTTTCCTTTGACAACCTGCACTGTACTTACCCATCATTCCCAAGGATGGAGCGCTCACACCAGTGGAGGCTGCTGAGGGGAGGACAGCTCATAATAATGGCTGGAATGTAGTCAATGGAATGGTATCATACACATCAAAGACGTTGTTTCCATATGGTTGATACCCCTCCATTGACTCCCTTCCAGCCATTATTATGAGCCGTCCTCCCATCAGCAGCCTCCACTGTCTCACACATACCTTAGGCTTACATTCAGCAGTTTTATGTGAGTCCTTCTCCAGTGTCTGCAAGCATGTTTGACCATCTCTCTATATATATTAGCACAACATTGCAACACTGTGAAGTAGTATTAGCTAATTAGCCAGACAATGCCCATGATTTCTTAATAGGACTGGTGGAAAGCTTGGGTGACCTTCTGAATACAGAACTACTAAGGGAGTGCTTGTAAAGAGTAATGCAGCAGACAAGGCTAGAGAGCAGTGTCACCAGTCATAGAGCTGAACCAGCCATTCTCTGGACAGGTAAATGTGTTATTAGCTCTCCTGGTTGGGTTTTATGAGGCAACCCTCACAGCAAGCACCTGCTGGATGAGAACATCTCTATAAACACACACACAGAGACACAAACAAACACACACACACACACACACATAGAGAGACACAAACAAACACACATGTATGCACGCACACACACACCAGGAGCTCCCCAGTATTTCATGATCACTCTCCTCTGCACTCTCAGACCGTGGGCATGTTGTAAGTGTCCCTCATGGAGCCTGTCACCTCCAGACTCACACACTCATTCCCCCTTGTCTGTCTGTCTGTCTGTCTCTGTCTCTTTCTACAGACCCACACCACGCCTGAATATTTTATACTAATTGGACATTTCAGGATGACTCTGCCATAACTGGGAGACGTCAGGATTGCCAGATGCATTATTAAAACATTCTCTCCGCTCTCTCACCCTCCCTCTCTGTCCTTCTCTCTGTCTGTCTTTCGTGCTCTCCCTTTCTTCGTGCGCGGGGCGCTGTGTTCTTCGCATTTCAAAAACAACGCATGCTCTTTGATCAGAGTGGCATGGTGAACGTTGCCTTACCCGGCCTCGTTTTGTTTATGTGGTGCAGAGTACATAAGATGGCTAATAAGAAAGAGGGGAGACAGAGTTGTACTCTGATATACATAGCTAATGTAGAGGACATCATTACAGACTTATTTCATCATTACTCTGAATGCTGTTTTTCAGACACGGAAACCTTTGGTATCAGCAAGTTCAGCGAGTTTTCTCCCCAATGCATCTGAGATGTGTGTGTGTGCTAGGGGTGGGGGAGAAGGGGTGAGGATGGGCACATACATAAAAAAAAAAAACACATGCACGCGCACACGCACAAACAAACATGTCTTACACACTCAGACGTCTGCATACACAAAAGGGCCTCATGCCTCTCTACGCCTGGTGATCATGAAGAAGAATAAAATACCTGATGTGCGTCCCTAAAGGCCGGGGTAGTCGAGAGAGAGAGAGAGAGATAGAGAGAGAAAAATATGGGGCGGAAGAGAGGTGGAGCAAAGAGAAGAGAGAAAGAACGAGAGCAAGTGTCAGAGAGAAGAATGGTGAGAAAGGAACTTGGAGGTAAAGGTTGACGAGACGAGAGAACATGAAGGAAGAACAAAAAGAAGGGAAACGAGGCAGAGAGAGAGAAAGACATGTAGTTGGGACAATGACAGAAGAGGACAGGCAAGGAGAGAGAGGGGAAGCGAAGGGGGGGAATGAGGGAGGGAAAGAATAACTGAAGAAAACGGCAAAATGCATAAAGAATGCAGCGCAGACAGCAGCCGTGTCTGGGGCTGCCAACATCCAAATGAGATACCCTGGCATTTAGAATGTGGGGCGAATGCCCAAAATCAACAAGGGGCCATATGAATAATGAACAGAGAGAAACTTTCTGTGTGTGTGTGTGCGTGTGCGTTCATGAGTGTGACGCCGGTTCCCTTTGTCATCCTATCAGGCAAGGTCATGCTTTCAACTCTCGTTGGCAGGCGTCGCTATCTCTGACTCTCCAGCTCTCCCTCCTTCTTCCCTTTCCCTCTCTCATTATGCACTTTTTGCTCCTTCTGGGAACTTTTTCTCTCTCTCTCCCTCCCTCCGTCTATCTTTGCCTTTATGTATGAGACTGTATTTTGTGTTATTTAGCAGAACAGCGCCCCCTCTGATCTAGGGTGCATCTCAATAGTCTAAAGTGCCTTACTCTCCTTGTCTTCTCACTTTCATCTGCACTGATCTGAAGAGGCAAGTTCTTGCTGATGCACACAGTGTTTAATCGTTGAGTGGAGTGGGTTGGGTCTAAATGAGGCTGAACAGCTGTTAGAGAAGCCTCTTACTGACTCAGGTGTTTTTTAAAGGCCTGAGTCAGACACATCACTGGAGAAGACACTCCAACAAACACGCCACCAACAGATCCCTGAGGACCCAGTCAGGGTGCAGAGGCAGCCGTGCATACCTGGAGACAAACTACTAGATGAGAGAGAGAGCGCGAGAGAGAGAGAGAGAGAGGAGAGAGAGAGAGAGAGAGTTTCTAGCCTGTTTCAGTCTCCTTCTTTCCTTATGTCTCTCTACAGTGCCTTCAGAAAGTATTCACACCTTGACTTTTTCCACATTTTGTTGTGTTACAAATTGGAATTAAAATTGATTTAATTGTCATTTTTTGGTTGATATACACAAAATACTCTGTAATGCCAAAGTGGAAGAACAATTTGAACACAAACAAAAACATGATTGATTAGATAAGTATTCAAATGTTACAATCACATTTGGCAGTGATTACAGTTGTGAGTCCTTTTGGGTAAGTCTCAAAATATTGGATTGTACAATATTTGCCCATTATTCCATTTATTCAAGCTCTGTCAAGTCAGACTCCAGAGTGGCGCAGTGGTCTAAGGCACTGCATCGCAGTGCTAACTGTGCCACTAGAGATCTTGGTTCGAATCCAGGCTCTGTCAAGGCTGCGACCAATAGACTCATGGGGCGGCGCACAATTGGCCCAGCATCGTCCAGGGTAGGGGAGGGAATGGCTGGCGGGGATGTAGCTCAGTTGGTAGAGCATGGTGTTTGCAATTCCAGGGTTGTGGGTTCAATTCCCAAAATAACTGTAAGTCGCTCTGGATAAGAGCGTCTGGAAAAATGACTTAAAAAGTTGGTTGTTGATCATTGCTAGACAGCCATTTTCAAGTCTTGCCATAGATTTTCAAGCCAATTTAAGTCAAAACTCTAACTAGGCCACTCAGGAACATTCCATGTTGTCTTGGTAAGCAACTCCAGTGTATATTTGGCCTTGAGCTTTAAGTTCTTGTCCTGCTGAAAGGTGAATTTGTCTCCCTGCTTTCTGTTGAAAGCAGACTGAACCAGGTTTTCCTCTAGGATTTTGCATGTGCTTAGCTCTATTTCGTTTCCTTTTACCCTAAAAAGCTCCCTTGCCGATGACGAGCATATCCATAACATGATGTAGCCACCAACCATGCTTGAAAATATGAAGAGTGATACTCAGTGATGTGTTGTGTTGGATTTGCCCCAAACATAACGTTTTGTATTCAGGACAAAAAGTTCATTTCTCTGCCACATTTTTTGCAGTATTACTTAAGTGCCTTATTGCAAACAGGATGCATGTTTTGGAATATTTTTATTCTGTACTTCCTTCTTTTTACTCTGTCATTTAGGTTATTATTGTAGAGTAACTACAATGTTGTTGATCCAGCCTCAGTTTTTTCCTATCAAAGCCATTAAAATCACCATTGGCCTCATGGCAAAATCCCTGAGAGGTTTCCTTCCTCTCTGGCAACTGAGTTAGGATGGACGCCTGTATCTTTGTAGTGACTGGGTGTATTGATACACCATCCAAAGTGTAATTAATAACTTCACCATGCTCAAAGGGATATTCAGTGTCTGCTTTTATTATTTTGACCCATCTACCAATAGGTGCCCTTCTTTGTGAGGCACTGGAAAACCTCCCTGGTCTTTGTGGTTGAATCTGTGCTTGAAATTCACTACTCGACTGAGTAACCTACTTGACTGTGGGGTAGTCATTCAAAAATCGTGTTAACCACTATTACTGCACAGAGAGTGAGTGAGTCCATGCAACTTATTATGTGACTTGTTAAGCAAATTTGTACTCCTGAACTTATTTAGGCTTGCCATAACAAAGGCGTTGAATACTTATTGAATCAAGAGATTTCAGCTTTTCATTTTGTATTCATTTATTTTACATCGTGGGGTACTGTGTGTAGATCAGTGACACAACATCTCAATTTAATAAATTTTAAATTCAGGTTGTAACACAACAAAATGTGGAAAAAGGCAAGTGGTGTGAATACTTTCTGAAGGCACTGAATGTTACTGTCGTTCCCCCTTTTTCTACACTATTTATACAAAAGTATGTGGACACCCCTTCAAATTAGAGGATTCGGCTATTTCAAACCACACCTGTTGCTGATAGGTGTATAAAATCGAGCACACAGCCATGAGATCTCCATAGACAAACATTGGCAGTAGAATGGCCTTACTGAAGAGCTCAGTGACTTTCAACTTGGCACCGTCATAGGATGCCACCTTTCCAACAAGTCAGTTCGTCAAATTTCTGCCCTGCTAGAGCTGCCCCGGTCAACTGTAAGTGCTGTTATTGTGAAGTGGAAACGTCTAGAAGCAACAACGTCTCAGCTGTGAAGTGGTAGGCCACACAAGTTCACAGAAAGGGACCACCGAGTGCTGAAGCGAAAAAAAATTGTCTGTCCTCGGTTGCGACACTCTCTACCGAGTTCCAAACTGCCTCTGGAAGCAACGTCAGCACAAGAACTCTTCGTCAGGAGCTTCATGAAATGGGTTTCCATGGCCGAGCAGCCGCACACAAGCCTAAGATCACCATGCGCAATGCCAAGCATCGGGTGGAGTGGTGTAAAGCTCGCTGCCATTGGACTCTGGAGCAGTGGAAACGCGTTCTCTGGAGTGATAAATCACGCTTCACCATTTGGTAGTCCGACGGACTAATCTAGATTTGGCGGATGTCAGGAGAACGCTACCTGTCCGAATGCATAGTGCCAACTGTAAAGTTTGGTGGAGGAGGAATAATGGTCTGGGGGTGTTTTTCATAGTTCGGGCTAGGCCCCTTAGTTCCAGTGAAGGGAAATCTTAACGCTACAGCATACAATGACATTCTAGACAATTCTGTGCTTCCAACTTTGTGGCAACAGTTTTGGGAGGGCCCTTTCCTGTTTCAGCATGACAATGCCCCCGTGCACAAAGCAAGGTCCATACAGAAATGATTTGTCGAGATCTGTGTGGAAGAACTTGACTGGTCTTCACAGAGCTCTGACCTCAACTCCATTGAACAACTTTGGGATGAATTGGAACACCGACTGCGAGCCAGGCCTAATCGCCCAACATCATTGCCCGACCTCACTAATGCTCTTGTGGCTGAATGGAAGCAAGTCCCCACAGCAATGTTCCAACATCTAGTGCAAAGCATTCCCAGAAGAGTGGAGGAGGCTGTTATAGCAGCAAAGGGGGGACCAACTCCATATTAATGCCTATGATTTTGGAATGAGATGTTCGACGAGCAGGTGCCCACATACTTATGGTAATGTAGTATATTTTCACCCATTTTCCCAGTAACAGCACCATTGTGACACTGGTTTGCCTTGAGGACACCTTGTCCAGACCTTGCGTGCTTTGTGTCTTGTGTGTTTTATGAGTTCAGATTTAAAGGTAAAGCCCCAAAACCATAGGCAGAGAGGAAGAAGAAGAGGAGGAGGAGGAGGAGGAGGAGGAAGTAGAAGAAGAAGAGAGTCCACACCAGTCAACAGCCTTAGCCTCAGAAAGCTCAATATTAGGAAGGTGGAGGAGAGATTTAGCATCTCTCCTCCAGATTATCTCCAGACTGGGGAGACACTGGTTTAAGAAAGGGCTAAAATAAACACAGCTCTGTGCATGTGCTCCAATCCCCCTATTCCTATAAGCTGCCTGATCCATCCCCTATTCCAGGCGGCCTGTTTGGGAATAGGCTCTGGAAATTCTGCTGGTTGGGGGAAAATCACGTTAATGACTAGGAAAAGCAGGAGACTCACGTTAGAGTGGAGTAATACGATTAGGAAGGAGTTGGAGAGGCTGGGTTGAGTTTGAGCTGATTTTGGGTAAAGAGGAAATGTTTCAAAAAGGTTTCCATTTCTGGGAGAAATTGAGGTTTTCAGACTCTTTTGGAATCTTCCAAGGTACATATGTCCTTTTGGTAACACTTGACTTGGCATGCGGGTGTGAGACATGTGTGTGTGTGTGTCTGCACAGACAGGATCGTTGACATGCAAGGAGCTGTCGTCTGGGATTGGCCTTGGGAGAGAGATAATCGCATGTGTGAGAGCCCCAGTGTGGTTTTCTAAAGGTTAGGGAGCGGGTGTGTTTTGGTGGCAATCCAGAGCCTGACCCAATTTCTATTAATTGTGTCGTGCTACTTCCTCAGTCTTGTCTTAAGAAGTGTGTTTGTGCGCGCATGTGTGTGTGTGTTTGAGTCTGTGTATGTGTGAGGTCAGTGTGGTAGGTAAACATGTTTTCATCAAGGGGTTTTGGAGACACATCATATTCCAGCAAATAGTATACATTTACCTGCTGTCCCCCCTCCTCTAGTCAGTTAGCGCTTGTCTCTCCTTATGGACAAACACCAGCTAACACAGTGGATAACAGTCAAAATAAGGACCCTTTCTTCAATTGTGGGTCAAACCACCACCCATCCAAATTGGGGGAGCTGCTGTGTCATTATCTTGTGTTTCAACATCAGATAAATTGGGTCTCCAGTATCGTGCTCCCCACTCACACTTTCCAACCATTAAAAATGTACGTTTCTTTCTATTTCATGAGCTTCCTCTCACCCCCTACCATACATGTTGATTCTCACCAGAGGTGTCAGACACATAGCCCTGGGGCCATTTGCAGCCAGCGACCTAATTTATTTCCCCCCCCCCTTGTGCTCAACATACACTGAGTATACAAAACTTTAGGAACACCTTCCTAATATTGAGTTCACATTTTAGTCATTTAGCAGACGCTCTTATCCAGAGCGACTTTACAGTTTTAGTGAGTGCATACATTTTTCATACTGGCCCCCCGTGGGAATCGAACCCACAACCCTGGCGTTGCAAGTGCCATGCTCTACCAACTGAGCTACAGGAGGCTCTTTTGCCCTCAAAACAGCCTCAATTCATCGGGACATGGACTCTACATGGTGTCGAAAGCATTCCACAGGGATGCTAACCCATGTTGACTCCAATGCTTCCCACAGTTGTGACAAATTGGCTGAATTTCCTTTGGGTGGTGGACCATTCTTGATACACACGGGACACTGTTGAGCGTGAAAAACCCAGCAGCGTTGCAGTTCTTGACACAAACCGGTGCACCTGCCACCTACTACCATACCTAGTTCAAAGGCACTTACATCTTTTGTCTTGCCCATTCACCCTCTGAATGGCACACATACACAATCCATGTCTCAATTGTTTGAATCAGTCCCTGAATAGAAGGAGAGAATGAAAAACTGTGGTGTGCAGTGAGGTGGCCCTCTTTATAATCTGAAGTGTGGAAGGATATACAGTATTTTCTTAAATCAAAATAATGCAACCAAGATAAAGTAAAATCCTTGACCTAAAAAGACCCCCATCACCCTCCTTCCTCACCCCATTTCCATGCCCTATGCCCACTAGATAAGAAAACTGAAATAATTAAAATATAATAAAAAGATCTAGGATGAAGATCCTGCACCGATAGATTCGTGAGGCGGCGATTTGGTGATTTTCACTTTAGCTTGCCTGATCCTTCCTCCTCTCTTCTCTCTCTTCATCTCCTACCCTCCTTCTCTTCTCTTCCCCTCCAAGTACTATATAAAATAACGATCAGATCTCACAGCCAGCAGACAAGTTTCTCCCATAACCTTGAACAGATGATGGGAACGGGGCATCTGTCTTTCATTCTTTCTCATTCCCTTTCTTTCTTTAGGGCTTTATAGCATTATGTAAAGATTGCGGCCTTTCACATCATCAAGTCCTTCTCTGTGTGAATTCATATACTCTCACCATAGTTACCTACAGAACAGCTATGAACAGAGAGAGAGTTTGAGAGAAAGAGAGAGTTGAAGTGTAAAGGAGAAAGAGAGAAACTGAGGCAAGGAAACACTGGAGAGAAAGAGCAGAGGGCAGAAGGGAGAGATGTATGGAGAGAGGGACCAACTGAGTGAGAGGAAAAGAGAGGAGAGGATAAGGCCGTTTGAGAGGCAATGAAAGGGGATAGAAAGAAATGCAGGAAGAGAAAAAATGAGAGTGAGAGAGAGAGAGAGACAGAGAGCAAGAGAGAGAGAGACAGAGAGCATATATCCGCTAAAGCACTTGTGAAATCCATTCTAGGCACTAAAATTCTGATGCACTTTCCCTTTTAACTGGGCGAGTTGGATATCTCTGCCTCTCAGTCTATCAAATGTCCATTAAAAACGGCACTCATGCTTATCAGAGCACAGGCCTATTAATTGGTTTGTTTATTTTATCTCATTTTTGTGTTTTTTTTATGGAAATGAACTGCACTTAATTGCCTATTCATTTTGTGTTCCTTTCTGTACGGGAATGAGGCTGTCATCAAAATAATGAGCTGGTTGTCATTGCAGGAGCCCTGCTGTTTAGATTCTCTATGAGAGGTTATTCTGTGTGAATCCCCTTTGGGAGTGCAGAGGTATGCTTGGGTATGCTAAGGCCAGACAGAGTGGGAAGACAGCTATCATTTGCTTTGCAGTATATCAACACAATATGACATATAAAAATGTACAAGTTATAAGTCACAGGGTAGACAAATTCCAATATAGAGATACAACTGTTATTGTGTGCATTCTGTGTGTATTATGGTTAACCCTTGTGCAGACACTCCACTACCATGGACTGCATGTCGTTTTGAATAGTCACACATTTAGATCTAGGCCTAAAATGCATAACAAATCTGGCTGGGTTTGGCGATAGCAATGGAACTTAGGCTTAACAGTGTTTTAACAATGCATCGTTTCCACAACCGCTGAATATGTAACATGTGTTTCCCAAAGCCCACACAGAGAGAACGTTCATTAAGTAAGTCATTGGAGCAGGTGTCGATACTGATAGTATATTGAAAGAAAGACAGCGCTGCTTTAACATCAGCTTTCTCCATTCAAATCTTATCTTAACATTATAATTATTTCACAATACTAATGAAGGATCAGCTCCTAGAGAGATATTACCACCTATTTCTGCAAATATTGAGGTGGCTTATTCTAATGCTTAACCTATAATAATGCACTAAAATCACAGATTTAGCACATCATTGCACACGTTGTTACACATTATGAAATATATTGAGGAAGAAATTGTACAGTAGCCTAGCCTACAAAGAACAAAATTGACTGAACATTACATTTATTTTTCTAGTATATTTTAATCCTTCGCTTGTTTGTAACAATTGCAAAGACATTGGCAACTTTGTATTTGTAGTCAACTTCGTTGTAAAGGTAGGCTTATTAGCGGTCACAGAGAGACAAATAAACATCTTGATTCTATGTTGAGCGGAGATATTCGGTGTATAAAGTGACGTGGAAGGGCATCTGACGACACATTTAGCTGTTCTACAAGTGATCTGAGGCAGTCGGTAAATAATGAGCGTTTTCAAGTGCAACTTTAGTAATAATGGTTTTGGGAAACAGCTCTGAGATTTAACCATGCTCCTACGAAGGTTCTAATGATGAACTTAGCCTTAAGATGCGTTTGGGAAACGGGGCCCAGGTATGAATGGATCAGAAATACGATGATGTCATTTACAGTAACGTTTGTTACATTCCAGAAGCCATTTAATATATGTTTACACCCCCAAAACTATGTGGAGCTTCCTCCTTATCACTCCCTCTCCATTGCCTTCACATTTCTCAGAACAAGTCACTGAGGGCAGGGAGAAAGGGTGCACGTTTTCAGTATGAAAACAAGCTCAATCCCAATGCACTATCCCCACATTTCATGTCTTTTCCTTTGACACTCACTGTACTGACACAGCACATCATTATGGAAGAACGGAGAAGGGAGAAGCCCATTTGGGGTGACCTCCCTACCTAGGTGGAGTGAACTCTTGCCCCGCTGAGGAGTTCTACTGTCAGGCAGGAGTAGCTGTCAGGGTGATTTAAGAGGGTGTGCGTTCGACAGAGGAGGTGTACCAGCACTTAAGCAGAGACAGCGCTCCGAGTTCTAAATGGAAAAGAAAAGAATGATTATCTTGGTGGTGAACCCTGTCCCTGTGAGGCTTCAGAATCAGTCTCTCTCCCATCTAACTGGTTCAATGTCTCGTTCTCTGAGGACAGACAGAAGAGGTTTATGACTCATTGTTCATCAAAAGGATTCCATCTCTATCTCTCTTACTCTTCTTCTCTTTCTTTCTTGCGCTCTTCTTATTCTCACTAAGGAATCAATAGGAGTTGCTAGTACGAGTCTACGTCAACAAATCCCAGAAGACGCCCCATGTTTTTCTCTTTTTCTGTATCACCTTCTCTCTTAGGAATATGACAGAGGTTGTGGGAGCTGTCTTGTGTTGTACTTGGGGGACAATGTTCAATGCGTTCTGTCATCTCTTTTCAATGCTATAGGGGTCTGTGAGCCAGGTGTTGTAGTGTGTGTGTGTGTGTGTGTGTGTGTGTGTTTGTGTGAATCCTTTGTGAGTGTTTAGTGTGTGTGTGTTTATGTGAATCATTTGTGCGTGTTCATAGTGTGTGTGTGCGTGCGTGAGTGTGTTTACGTGTGTGAGAGCATGTGTGTGTGACTGATCTGTTTAATCTCAGGGCCTCTGCAGTGAGGATGTAGGAGCTCAGGAGTGAGGAGGCAGTAGTCATTGCCATCCATCCAGAAACTCTGCAGGAGGTTGGTGGTTGTTTTTTAGATGAGTGGGGACATGTTGATATGTTAGGGGACCTTGAGTCAGTGTGTCAAAAAGAGGCATGTCCAGGCTTGTCCTTTTTTCTCCCAACTCTGAGATAAAAGACTAACTCTGGATAAAAAGGACTAGCTGAGTGTGTGTGTGTGTGTGTGTGTGTGTGTGTGTGTGTGTGTGTGTGTGTGTGTGTGTGTGTGTGTGTGTGTGTGTGTGTGTGTGTGTGTGTGTGTGTGTGTGTGTGTGTGTGTGTGTGTGTGTGTGTGTGTGTGTGTGTGTGTGTGTGTGTGTGTGTGTGCCCATCCAGCATACAGCCCCAACTCACTTCACCTCTAGTGACAGATGCGTTTGTTTCCTTCCTCTATCTTTCCTCACCTCAACCTCCATGACAACCCAACAACAACCGACATAAAATACCAACCCACTCCGAACTTGAATCGCATGTTAGTTTTTCTTATCTGGATTATCATTCGTTTGAAGCTAGCATTTCTCATCTTTATGGTGTACTGTATGTTGAATGTTCCCATTCGTCTTTAGCATGGCACGTAGCTGAAATTGCCCAGAGATTGGGTATCGGTTTGATGTGTGGTGCGGGTTTCAGATAACGACTGCCTGCCTGCTGCCTGTGGCACCTTTGGAATCAGGAGGGAGGTACTTATTGTGTCCAGTTGCTTAGGAACACTGCTCCAACTTGTCGTTCTCCAGAATGGATGCACATCGTAAATAGAGGGGATATTGGGAGGGTTACTCAGTTTATAAAACAGTTTAGGATGAAAGTATTTGACTGTTTGGTAGAGGGGCAATCTGCAGTTAAAACAATTACAAAATTAGCACCCCGCCACTGCTTTGGTAAACAGCTGTGGGATGG
The DNA here is from genome assembly GCF_020615455.1 of Coregonus clupeaformis. Classification (NCBI taxonomy): domain Eukaryota; kingdom Metazoa; phylum Chordata; class Actinopteri; order Salmoniformes; family Salmonidae; genus Coregonus; species Coregonus clupeaformis. The sequence goes on along the minus strand of NW_025534205.1, from coordinate 25,477 downwards.
GGCTTGATAAATGTAACTAATCTCAAATGAATTCAACCATATTTTGAGGATATACTGTGTTTGTTAACAAATACATTGTTTACAAACAATGGAGTAAAATAAGCTTATATTTGGAGTTCTGATGGGGTAAGACAAACTAAGCTTGTGAGGCATTTATACGTTATATTCTTCAAGAATCAATGTGTATATACACTGAACAAAAATATAAACGCAACATGTAAAGTGTTGGTCCCATGTTTCATTAGCTGAAATAAAAGATCACTGAAATGTTCTATATGCACAAAAACCTTATTTCTCTCAAATTTTGTGCACAAATTTGTTTACATCCCTGTTAGTAAGCATTTCTCCTTTGCCAAGATAACCCATCCACCTGACAGGTGTGGCATATCAAGAAGCTGATTAAACAGCATGATCACTACACAGGTGCACCTTGTGCTGGAGACAATAAAAGGCCACTCTAAAATGTGCAGTTTTGTCACATAACACAATGCCAGAGGTGTCTCAAGTTTTGAGGGAGCGTGCAATTGGCATACTGACTGCAGGAATGTCCAACAGAGCTGTTGTCAGATAATTTAATGTTCATTTCTCTACCATAAGCCGCCTTCAACGTCATTTTAGAGAATTTAGCAGTACATCCAACCCGCCTCATAACCGCAGACCACGTGTAACCCCGCCAGCCCAGGACATCCACATCCGGCTTCTTCACCTGCGAGATCATCTGAGCAGAGGAAGGGGAGTGGTGAGAAGTATTTCTGTCTGTAAAAAAGGCCTTTTGTGGGGAAAAACTAATTCTGATTGGCTGGGCCTGGCTCCCAAGTGGGTGGGCCTATGCCCTCCCAGGCCCACCCATGGCTAAGCCCCTGCCCAGTCATGTGAAATTCATAGAATAGGGCCAAATTTATTTATTTAAATGGCCTGATTTCCTTCTATGAACTCAGTCAAATCTTTGAAATTGTTCCATGTTGCGTTTATATTTTTGTTCAGTATATAATTAATTAAAGTCCAGTCACCGATTGCCCATTTAATTAAGCTTCAACAATTTGTTCTTCACACCTCCTGGAAATATTAATCACAAACTAAAAGGTGCAGAGATCTACTTTAAAACTATTCACAAAGTAGACAACACACCTTTTTTGTGCAAAATATGGCTGTAGGCTACTAATGCAGCTTATTGTGTGCGTGTGTGTTTTTGTGTCGTGCCCCTAGAAAGAATGAAGGCGAGAGACAAGTTTGCCTGTGAGGAAAAGGGTATGGTGTTATGTATGATGGAAAGAAGTTCACGAATGCTGTGTGTGTGGTTGCAGCCCAACAACATACAGTACATAATCTGTGTGTTTTTGTGTGTGTGTGTGTGTGTGACCGAGATGGTGTAATGTGTATGTGTGTGTGTCTATGTGTACAGATGTAGGATCTTAATTTGAGCCAGTTTGCTACAGCAGGAAAATAATCCTGCAGCAACAGGAAATGGGAATTATTATATGGATTATAATTAATGGACATTTTTTGTAGGGGTTGATACATTTTCGTTAGGGCAAATCAAGTATGACATTTTAAAGTGGAAATTACAAACTTTAGAAGCCTTTTAAACGTTGAATACACTACAAATTTGCATTACCTGCTGTGAAGGAAGATTCTCTGCAACATAAGAGTGATCAAATTAAGATCCTACATCTGTAGGCTACACTGTTGTTCAGCGTGGGTGGTTTTTAGCCCCTGTGGCTCAGATAAGCGTTCTCACTCCAGTGAATCCACCGTGACAACAGGTATTAGGATATAATTAGCCATTAATCCTAATGGAGCTCAAATAACTAGGCCCAGAGCTGGTGTTCTGCCCGTCTCTCCCATCATGTCACGGCTAGCCTGGAGGCCTCTCTGCATCACTGACCCCAAACAGCTAATGCTAGCCAGCTATTATAACTAGGCTTATCCTCCAAAGCAAACACTCTTGCCAGCTATGACTAACTATCCATAGCTAACACTAGCTACATACAAGTAAAGTTTCATAGTTAACTCACCAATCATAACACCATTCATAGCTACTATGATTACAAACAGTGAATCTAAATTATGAGGCAAGGACATCTCAGTCACATCGGTCAATTGTGCTAACCAGAGAAAATACATAACCTTGATGGATTGCTTGCATTATTAGCACAAACAGGATATATGCTGGTGGAACACTATGCCTCAAAAGACACATGGAATGGAGCCTAGAAAACTGGCAGATTCTGCACCTCTCTATTTCTGAATTACCATCATACAGGTTAGAAAAATGAGGGATGATGGGGTGATTAACTGGTTAATGACCATCCATTGTTTTCTTCAACAGGCATACAGACGGCATATTTCCATTGTGTGTGTGTGTGTGTGTGCATGTGTGTGTGTGTGTGTGTGTGCATGCGTTCATGTTGGTATATGTAGTCACCAGACATTGATACAATAATTTCCATTCATTAAGATCAATCAGCATGATATAACCATAAAAAAACAGGCAGAGCGCCAAATCACCAGTATTATCCCTACCTGTATGTCTATGGCTGACACTACTCAGCTCAACTCAAAGATGAGTGGCTTGTGTGGGGAGCTGAATCCGGGAGGTCAGTGAGAGAGTGTGCGAATGAGAAGGTGAGTGTGGATGACAGGGATGGAGTGTTGAGTTTCACTGGTTTGACAGGGGGAGAGGGTGGGCCTCCCCAATCACGGCACACAGTTTAAGAGTCATTGGGTGGACTGTCAGCCGCATGACACACATGTGTTGGTCATTGAGTTACCGCTAAGATCATACAATGGCCATTGTGGGCGAGTCATGGCCCCCCTCCAACCCCTAGAAACGGCACACATGCTATTTGCCCTGACTCCTAAGGTTAACAGCTGTCTCTCCTCTCAATCTGTTTCCTGTTGGCCGCGCGCACGAGAGAGAGAGAGAGAGAGAGAGAGAGAGAGAGAGAGAGAGAGAGAGAGAGAGAGAGAGAGAGAGAGAGAGAGAATCTCTATCTGAATGTGACACTCAGCCCTTCCCTCTACCCCCCACTCCCCTGTTTTCCCTGTGTCATGCTGTGTCACATTCAGATAGAGATACAGTATAATTGCCCATTTGAGTTATCTATGAGCCAATTGAGTGAGTGGTGGCCTCTTTATCCACCCTAAAGGGCTGTCTCAGTCAGGAAATTGGCCAGTGTGCCAGATTTAACCAGGAAGTGGCAGGAATCTGAAAGAAAGAAAAATAAAGAGAGACAGTCTGAAGTCCACGTTCCTGATGCGGCTCATTTTGAGATTTGGGTTGTGTTACAGAGGCTGTCAAGCCACAAATGACTGAATGCTTTTGTGCAATTATGGCTTTCCTAAAACTAGTCTTGAATATCTAATTTTGAAATTTGGTAACTTAAAGTCAATGACATGGATACTCTTGTAGGCCTACACCAAACGATTAAACCCATCTTGCTATTCATTCAAATTGTATGGTGTGCCATTCAATAGTGCTGCCATGGTAGGTTTTCTTTCCTTTGTTACGAAATGATACGCTGTCACATTAAAGAGAACATAAAACATTCATATTTAAGGGTTGAGTGATTGGACATGAAAGGATTGGAGTTGTACAGTTCTTTTTTCATAATAAATAACTCCAATAGAAGCTTTTTCTTTCTTTCACTCTCCCGGTCTCTGAGTGTCAGAGTTTGTTATTAGCTTTTTAAAAGATACCGCTGTCTCGTACGCCTCCCCATAAGAATGGTCATCACACAATTATGCTTTAAATCTAGTGAAAATTGCTTGCTGTGAATTGTTCTATATGTGTTGCATGCATTTGATGTCTTGAATTTTGTGAACACTATTCAATCATAAACTTCAATTTGGTGTTATAAAGGGATTACGCTCTGCGTTGTATTAACCCCCTCTGCGCACTCGCACACACACGCACACCCACACACACAAACTTACTTATGAAGCACAATTGCACTGTGATCACCCAGCATCCTTTGGGGGCTCCTAATGCCATTTCCCCTCAGGCTCCAAGGCCCTAAAAGGCCTACTTAGTATTTGATGCTGGTCACATATTTGGTAAGACCTGTAGCTAATTTAAGGTTAAGGGAAAAAATGTGACTAAACTCAGTCACAGATTTGAACCCCTAAAGGAGTCCATAGGTGAGAAGAGACTGCAGTCCATGATTACTGTTTGTTTACTTAGACTGAGATGACTGAGGTTAAAATCAATGATCGTGATGGGGCAGGATGGGGAAGTAGGGAAATTGAGAGCAATTCAAATGTATATACCAAAATTACCAGTCAGTAACTTCAATCCATAAGCAGATGAAATGTAATCCCTTAGGATCCTCTGTATGTTTATAACATTTGTGAATACTATTTTCTAGAAGATTACCAGAAGTTTAAGTACTTTCATCGACTGGAACAAATCTTTCATTCAAGACTCACCATTTCAGCACAACAGCTTTGAGCCAGTAAAGGAAGATAATTAAAATAACGATGGTTTACTTACTTTCTACCTTGACTTGGTGCTGAGACTGACAGCAGTTGATAAATTACATTTGTCGATATCGCCATGACAACCCCATGCCGAATGCCCGTCTGGAGTGATTTAGCTGGTAAACATTTGGTTTCCAGAGGTGGCCCCTTCTCTACCTATAATGAGAGGGCTAGTTATTCCAGCTGTATAGGCCACAGGCTAAGGCTAGCCCCGGGAGGTGAGGGCTAAGAGCATGACATGGAGCGCTATCCAGCTAGCTAATAAGGCGAGTGCATTTGGCCCAACACAGAGCTACTTGCCCTCCGTGGCTGGACTGGAGCATATGTTTCACATTAGGGGCCGTCGAGAGATAGAAGGAGAGAGAGAGTGCAGGAGAGAGACATGCATCTTCCATTCGTCTGTCGGAAATGTCACTCTGCAATCTGAGAGCGATCAACCCGGCCAGCAGGGTAGCGAGTGAGGGCCACATGTTTCAACCAGATCTTGCCTGACTGACTGTGTGCGCGTGTGTGTGTGTGTGTGTGTGCGCCTTTGAGTAAGAGTGTGTGTGTTCAGATTTCATGACAGCAGGTAACTTCCCAATGACAGGCACATGTGGCGTGATTAGCCCCACATTCTCCTGAGGATTTCTCTAATGTCGAAATTATGACAAGCCATGGTAATAATTAACCTCCATGGCTGAAACCCCTGCCTGCCTCACTGACTGATGCCTGCTGTCCTCGGCTCCAATGCCCCCCCAACTCCCCCCAGCTTTGAAGATATTTGTTTCCACTTTACCTCTCATAATGGTGTTTTGAAAGACCTGTCAATCATTGGCGCCCGTGCTGTTCACCTAGCAACAGGGAGCGAGAAAAGTTAATTTGTGAGGATACAGGGAGAGTGAGCAAGAGAAATGGAAGAGAGAATCCTTTAAAAAGTGGAGGTTGTTATTGTTTATTTCCTCTCTGGTTTACTGGGGGAAGGATTTAGCGGGTGCGCTGGCCGTGGGCTATATGTGATTTAGTTGGAATTCCTTCCTTCGCTCCACTCATCTTGGCTGTGACTGACAAATAACATGGTGAGCCAACCTTAATGCCACTTAATCTTAAATGCTTTATGAATCATCATTTTCTCTCTCTCTCTCTCTCTCTCTCTCTCTCTCTCTCTCTCTCTCTCTCTCTCTCTCTCTCTCTCTCTCTCTCTCTCTCTCTCTCTCTCTCTCTCTCTCTCTCTCTCGCCCTTCTTTTCTGGACTTATTACCACTGTGCCTGTACACAACATTCTCTAACCGCAAAAGCGGTTCATGCTTGTGGTAGTTGCATAAATACAGGTATATATACTACATTTATGCGTATGTAGGCCTAAACTACTCAATTTGATTGACAGGTGCCATATGCCAAGTGCAGACTGGCACCTCACAGGTTTATGTACAAACCATTGTCAAGATAAATTGTATACCAGTTCCCAAACAAGCTATAGGGAGACAGCATCTACTGTAGTAGCCTTGCTTTCGTCTGGAACATTGGTTCTGGTTGATACCTGAATGGGAAACCAACTCCTTCAGGAGGGGGTTGTTGGAGGGGCCAGCAGGGGGAACTCTCCCTCTGGTCTGACCAGACCCAGCAACACCTTCAAGAGAACACAAACACACAGATGTTGTGAAGCTTTCCTTCACCCTCAGCAGCATAGCATGTCCATAAGGCAAGCTTAATACCCCTCCACTTTGCACCAAAGTGTTCTAATCCCAAATACAGACACTGTCTCGAAAACCTCAACCTCAACTCTTCACCATCCTCCTAATCCTTAACACACGCAGGCAAGCAACCACACACCTCAACAACTCACCCACTGAGAGCTATATTTGTGTCACACTCAAGCGAAGTCATTTGTGTCCCATTCAAGAGAAGACATTTTGAAATGCAATTGGACATGATTCTTATTTTGTTCAATACCATAGACAAAACGTGTGCTGGCAGTGTGAAGACTGACTCAGAGGTAATCCAAAAACACTCAGACCAAAGACACTATGGTGCCATTTCTCCTTGAGTGTGAGAAGGTAGAGCAAGCCTGACAGAAACGGGTTTGTGTGTGTCGAGGTAACAATGTGAGCAAACGCCAAGGGAATCGAGGCCAGGCAGAAGATGTGGCATGGAAGAGACAGGTTATTCAGAAATGAGGGGACAGGAGGAGAGGCGCTTGGCGCTGGATAAACGACTGAACCATGCAGAATTCCAACGCTCCGGGCCATGCTTTGGAAAGCCAACAGTCATGAGATTCTATAATAAGATCATCCTTCTAAGACAATAAGCATTTTCTTTGACTTATTTTCCTACCTTTCAGGCAGTTTTTCTCTCATTGCTGCCGTTGTAGTTGTCAAAAGTGTTTTTGTGTTTTTTTTAGCATTTGGGACTGACATCAACAGAAATAGGACATCCGGAGAGGACCGGCGGAGATGGCAGGAGTTTGGGCTGATATGGCACATTGTGATGTTGTTGTCTGTTTCGCAGGAGGGTTTGTGGGACTTTATCTGGGTTACATGAGGTGCACTGGCTGGCAAATACTATAGGTTCAACTGCAGTGTCATCCACAGTATACCAGGGACTACAGATGTTAATTAACCTTTTACCTGAATATGCCACATTTATTGAAGTACCGGTATGCATTGCCCCTTTCAAATAAACATAATAAAACTCATAACAGGAGGCATATGGATTAATTCAGTGACCAATTAATTGCAATCAGTCAATGAAATTCATATGTGTTGTACATGGCCAAATGTCATATTACATATCTCATTGAATGCTTATGCAGAAGCCGGTATTATATTTACAGGGCATTTACCTTGGATATAAGATCACGAGGCATGATGTGGAGTCATCTCACCATAGCACCCACCTCCAAGGACAAACACAGAAGCCATTGTGGCACCACTCAGCACACATTACCTGCAACATGAGGAGAAGAGTAATTTTACAGATAAGACAAAGCATTGATTCATTGTTTGGTACAGATCCATTGATTAGACTGGCTTCTCTTCTATAATAACAACATGTGTCGGTGGTCATGCCTGCACTGCACGGTGTTCCTTACAGGTAAAATAAACGATCGCTCTCCACAAACTATACACTCTGTCACTAAGCATTAGGCAATAACCAGTCTCAAGAGGAAGGATAAATGAAGCGGACAGAATGAGAAGGTACTTTCATTGATTGCAATCAGAGAGACTTCTGGGGGGTGTTGTTTGGGAGGGAGGGATGGAGGGAGGGGGGAGACTGCCATCGCTTCAAGAGGGGGAGACACAGGCAGAACGATAATCAAAGGAGGGGGGATGGAGGAGGGGGGTTAGGGGGGTGGCGGAGCTCTGATTACTCATTAGCGATGTAACGGACTGCATGGTGGCAGCGGTGGGATCCGAGCTGCCAGAGGGCCTGATTGAGTGATTTCCAAGCGTGGCTGGAGGCCAGAGAGACTGGAGCTTGTTCACTGGTTAGCAAGTGGCCTGGCCTCCGCTTCATTGCCCGTAGGTGGGGACAGCAGCCCCTGCTGGTCAAGGGAGGAACTGGAACTTGTCTGAGCAGAGAATAGGAAGCAATTCACTTTGCATCATAACAGGGTCACTTTGAAAACGAATTTAAGCTAAGAAGGACCTATTGACTACCCATAGGGTCAGTAAATGAGACCAGCATAGCGTATGATGGCATGAACTTGTTTAATATGAACTCAAACAAATAGACATAAGCTTGATGCAGGGCTCCAGGGCTCCAGGGTGGAATTGTGCGGAGTACCTGACACGGGTGATAAAGTACCTGTCACACTCGATAGCCACTGGTAAATTTTGAGGATGAACAGGAGGGTAAGGCCACAGCACAGAGGGAGGTGTGGCAGTACTGGGAGGAGGGGCGCAGACAGATTGGTGTGACAATGAATAATGATGTCATGAAGGGAGATTGATGGGCAGTCATCACTGCTCTGCTGATTTCAGAGATTGAAGTGGTCTCTCTCTCTCCCTCCTCCCCTTTAGTTTATCTTACCCTCCCTCTTTCAGAAGAAGAAGGGATGTTGAGGAGGGTGCTAATGTAAGTCATTGTCCACTGTAGGCAATGAGCGTTCTGAGATCTCCTAATAGTTCAGGTTAGAATTGGGGGAAATATAAGGTGATAGATCTATGGCCAAGGTCAATTTCTACATGGAACGGATGGTCACAGTGTGCCATGGTTGGTCCAGGGGAAGCAGGGTGTGGTTGTTAGTACTGTGCATGTGTTATACAAACTCAGGTCCCAAGGGGCACTGCGACAGGGGGAAATACAAGCTCCCACAGTCCCACACACATGCCAGCAGTGTCATGTAGCATTACACAAAGCCAGAGATCTGACACATAAAACAGGGACCCCCCCCCCACACACACACACACACACAAACACACACACACACACACAGAGAGCGCAGAGACACACAGCCAGCCTTTCAACTGCTGAATAATTCTCCCTCTGTGTTTTCAAAGGGAGGAGGTGGGACCCACCTGACATTCATTTGACTGTCAGCTCAGTTCACACTATTCAGAGATGGAGAGAGAGAATGTGAGAGGGATAAATAGAGGAAGGGAAAGACAGAATAATAGGGATGCGAGAGGAGAGGGAGGTGTCTGTGACAGGGAGATGAAGAGTAGGGAAAGTGTTGGGGAGAAAGTGGGTGAAAATGAAGAGGATGAGAGAAACTGAGCACAGAAAGAAACACTTGTCAGTTCTCTTGACCTTAGACGGCGAGACTCAAGGTTCACCAGATTGCCTTCTTTTCCTCTCTTACTCCCTGTCACTTTTTATCCGCAGAGAGGCATGCCAAAATATGATGAAAGACTGGCGTGAGTGCCGGCGACACGACATTCGACACCGTCAACTACAAACCCATTCCTCTGTCACACACGTGCTGCCTCTCAGGGTAAATTGCTGTAATTTGTGTTACGGCTTTTCAAAAGATGGCCGAGGTTGGGGGCTTTTTTCTTGCTGCAGGGGCCGATCGTTTTATGACTGGAGTTTTCATGCTTAACCTATTCCCCATTAACTCTATAAAAATTTTTTTTATATATATATATATACTGTATATGCAGGTGCTATTTTCCCTATTCAATCCCTTTTAAGTGTTTCTGTGTGTCTCAATGTGAATCCTGCATTTCCTTTAAAGACAAGTGTGTTTGAAGAAGAAAATGTGTGTTTTGACTTGAATTATCATTAATATGTTGTGCAAAAGCTTATATGCCCTGGGTTATTTTTTCAATGACATGATAAAAGTAAGACATGTCTACAACTGGGTATTCAGTGCAACATCATGCCATTCTCTCACATGTACGCAACATGTCTCTTGTAATGAGTTACTGCTCATATGTCGGGGATAATGACAAACAGTACAGCACTGAAGAAATCTGATGAAGAGTAAGTGCAAGGAAGTGGAAAGAGACATGCAGTACTGTACTGTACTGTGTTGCTGGTGCATGGAGAATTTGGTTGTAGCAATAGCCTTCAGGCTCTGGGTCTGCCTCGCTTGGGCCGCCTGCTCAAAGGGGCCATGTGTTGGAGGATATGGAAACCATGACTGAACAATTCTCGGGCTTCATCCAAAATGGTGGAGCAGGCCCCACAATGCCTCTTAAATGATTCCCATATCCAGGGGCCAATTTGAGATGTATGACAGTAGGCTCATATGGAACCACCTCTAAAGTAACAAATGGCTCAGTCTAGATGTGCTGAACATGGTTCAACAGGGAGTAGGAACCTAAAAGATCAACTAAAAGGATCCTCACTCACTCACAACATGCAAAAAATAAACGTTTACACACACGCAGTTGTACTTTAAAGAGCGACTGAACTCATCCAGTCCCCATGTGTTTTTCTGTTGCTTATTTTAAAAAATTGATTCCAGTCTTGGGGGTGTGGTTTGATGTGGGTGTGTTATCCTACCCTGGCAGTTGCTGTTGTTTGTTGCTCTTGAGACACCATAGCAACAACATAGCCAATAGCCTACTACTTCCTCAAAATAGTCAGAATTAATCTAAGATAAATCAAGAAATCAGTAATTAATTTAGACATTTTTGGACCTCTTATAGAATATTAGCTAAAAAGTATTAGTTTCTGCACATAAATATAAACAGTACCGGCACCCAAAATGAGTAGGCTACTGACACCTATTTCAGTCCAAGTCAAGCACTGGGCAGACTTGAATGATCACTATTAAATATATCAGCAAGTTGCCACTCCATAAAGGGCTTAAGGGCCAAGTGTTCTTTCAACATAACATTGGCGACGTTGTCTTATGTAAACAAGTCAGAGGCGCTGCGTAATGTGGGCAGGTCTGTCTCACTGTCTGTGATCTGCCGTACGATTGGATAGAGCACAATCACCGCATCTGTTTATCTGTAAATGACAATTGTCCCTAGGCGTTACAATCCTGTGTTAATCGGCAAGTGGGCATGATCCAAATCAAAACCCAACCCCATGTAAGTCGTGACAAACTCAGTTACCCAAATCGCACAAAACAGAGTTTTGTAATATACTGACTTTATGACCAGAATTATCCTACTTAAACGTTTTAGTTAATTTTGGCACTGGAATAATGCTGAAGGTGGTATTTACCACATACCATTGGGAAAAATCCACGTGAACGCCCCTTCAACTTGTAATTACTAGTGGGAAACTCATCTATCATCCCTGAGGTCTGACTTCTCCAACATGCTGACCTCTGACTTCGCCTACTAAGGAAATGACCTCGATAACAGCATTTTTGGTTGTTAAATGTAACAACAAAACATTATTTATAAGAAGAAATCTATTTATATGTTTTTGAACACTATAATTTGTTTACAAACATGATAGCTGTAGTTTTGGTTTATGGTTGATGCAGCTTGTTGGCAGCTTTTTGGCGTTTCTCAACGAGTTCAAAGTACGTGAATGCATCCAACTGGTTTTTACGACTTCACAACTGGTAATTACCACCTTCCCACTGGGTTATGAACGAAGCATAAATGTTTCTGACTTACACTGAACAAAAATATTAACTTAACATGCAAAAATGTCAATATGTTTACTGAGTTATAGTTCATATAAGGAAATCAGTCAATTTAAATAAATTCATTAGGCCCTAATCTATGGATTTCACATGACTGGGAATACAGATATGAATCTGTTGGTCACAGATACCTTAAAATAATGTAGGGCCGTGGATCAGAAAACCAGTCAGTATTTGGTGTGACCCCCATTTGCCTCATGCAGCGCGACATCTGCTTCACATAGAGTTGATCAGGCTGTTGACTGTGGCCTGTGGAATGTTGTCCCACTCCTCTTCAATGGCTGTGCGAAGTTGCTGGATATTGGCGGGAACTGGAACACGCTGTAATACACGTCGATCCAGAGCATCCCCAACATGCTCAACGGGTGACATGTCAGGTGAATATGCAAGCCATGGAAGAACTGGGAAATGTTCAACTTCCCGGAATTGTGTACAGATCCTTGCAACATGGGGCTGTGCATTATCATGCTGAAACATGAGGTGATGGCGGTGGATGAATGGCACAACAATGGGCCTCAGGATCTCATCACGGTATCTCTGTGCATTCAAATTGCCATCGAAAAAATGCAATTGTGTTTGTTGTCTGTAGCTTATGCCTGCCTATACCATAACACCACTGCCGCCATGGGGCACTCTGTTCACAACGTTGACATCAGAAAACCGCTCGCTCACACAAAGCCATACATGTGGTCTGTGGTTGTGAGGCTGGTTGGACGTACTGCCAAATTCTCTAAAACGACGTTGGAGGTGGCTTATGGTAGAGAAATTAACATTAAATTATTTGGCAACAGCTCTGGTGGACATTCCTGCAGTCAGCATGCCAATTGCACTCTCCCTCAAAACTTGAGACACCTGTGGCATTGTGTTGTGTGAGTAGCCTTTTATTGTTCCCAGCACAAGGTGCACCTGTGTAATGATCATGCTGTTTAATCAGCTTCTTAATATGCCACACCTGTCAGGTGGATGGATTATCTTGGCAAAGGAGGAATGCTCACTAACAGGAATGTAAACAAATTTGTGCCCAACATTTGAGAGAAATAAGGTTTTTGTGCGTATGGAAAATGTCTGCTATCTTTTATTTCAGCTCATGAAACACTTTACATGTTGTGTTTATATATTTGTTCAGTATATTGTGACGTCACGAGAGGCTACACAGCTTTCAGCGGGATTGCTCAAGTAGTGCAAGGAGACAAGGTTCAAACAAAACAAGGATTTTATTATAGGTCTTGGGAAATTAACGAAAATATAACAAAATTCTGTTCTCTTGTGGCTCTTTAAGGGTTAACAGTTCAGGGATGTCTCTTCCACATCCAAAGTCATAATTCTCACTCGCTCAGATAACTTTTCCCCAGCCTTACTGTAGTCCACGTTGCAGCTAGTGGCCAACCCAGCAAAAAGTCCTTCCAAATGTCTCTCACGTATTTCCACAGGTGCATATATCCAAAGGTGAGTATTTCCCAAAGGTAAGTATCTCCAAATCCTTATATTCCTCATGGAAGTGGACGTGCAGCACTCTTGTCCTCCAGAGAGCCCAGGTTGGAGACTGTGTCTCTTCCCTTCCCCAACCTTCAGCTCATCAGCTCCTCATTTGTTTCAGCTGCGTGGGAAGATTGGCCATAGAGGGGTGGAGTTCCCGACCATACCAGCAGATGGAGCCATAGCTGTCTGGGTTTGCAGCCACCTCAGGGGGATGTAACGTCCCTCCAGGACACAGCCTCTCGTGACATCACACATCCCCCTCCTCGGGACCGACGTCCTCGTCGGGTAAAGGCAGCGAAGAAGGCATCACGCCGGGAGAGGGCGTCCGCATTGCCGTGGTGCTTGCCAGACTGCTCTCTCTTCAACTCCTCCAACTCTAGGACCAGGGACTCAGCCTCCTGTTGTCTCTCCTTGAGTTTCTTACTGAACGCATCAGCCTTGGTTTTAGCAGAGTTTAGCTTCTGTTGAGCAGCTTTCAGTTCCTTCTCTCTCTCTGCCTCCGCATTCTTCATCTTGTTCTCCAACACCTTGTACTTCTCCTCTGCCTTCTTCTGGACCTCCTTACTACTGCGCAGGGTCTCCTCACACTCCTCGATGGTCCTGCGCAGCCTCTCCAGCTCCTCCTGTTGCTTAGGAAGGAGCTCTGTTGGAGTTTAGCCTGGAGGATATCTAACTCTTCTGTCTTCATGTCTAACTGTTGCTTTAACAAACGATACCTCTCAGCGGTCCCCTTCAGACCAGACAGTTCTTTGTCCAGATTCTGTAGCTCCGTCTCTGTGTCGGTCTGGGCACCTGCCATCCCTATCAGAGCCCGGGCGGGAGTGAGTAACTCGGAGGATTGCACCGGAGCCTTCCCAGGATGAGTCTTGCCTCTCCGTTTCCGAGGTACTCGGGTTATCCTCTCCTGAGACTCTCTCCAGAGTGGGTAAAAGGCTGGGCAGTCTCGTCCAATTAGGACAGGGACGGGGAGGGAATCAACCACCCCCGCCGTCGTGTGTATGGTTCCCCGTGTGCTGGTCATTGTAAGTTCAGTAATGGGGTATTCTCTGGTGTCCCCATGGACACAGGAAACTGGGAGGACTTTCCCCGGGGTCAGACACGTTGGGCCCACCAAATCCTTACGCACCAGGGTGGCCCGGCTACCAGAATCCAGTAAGGCCTCCACATCATGGTGATTCACAGTTACCGGGCAGGTGGGGGGTCGATCTGGGCCGCCATCTACGACTCCCAAGAGCGAGGCAAAACGGTGTGTGGGTGCTGAGCTGGAGGACTCCGCAGTGGGCATAGGTTCCTCGGCTGGTTTCCCACACTGCCAGGAGATATGTCCCATCTCCCCACACCGGTAACACTGTCGAAGTTTCCCCCCTCCTGGTGTACTCTTCTTGGACCCGCCTGGTTTCTGGCTCCACCTGGAGCCGGGATAAGTCCTGACGTGGCTGGGTTCGAGACCTTGGGGTCCTTTGGACGGGTTCTTCCCATTTGTGGTGGGGCCGCACTCCTGGGGTCTTTTCGGGAAGCATTCAGCATCTCCGCTGTGGCCTGGTACTTTTCCACAGCTTCCACGGTCAGATCAGCCGTGGTCAAGGCCTGTTGACTGATGAACCGTTTTGCCTCATAAGGCAGGGCGCGTAGGTAACGATCCACCACAACGGCCTCCACCACCGCCGCTGCTGTATTCCTCTGCGGATCCAGCCATTTCCTTGCGATTCGGACAAGTTCATGCATCTGCGCCCGAGGAGGTTGGTCTGGTTGGAAGGTCCAGCTGTGGCGCTGGGCCATACCAAACTTTGTGAGTCCATATCTGCTGAGGATCTCAGACTTCAGGGCATCATAGTCAGTAACCTGGTCAGGGCCCAGGTCCCGGACAGCATTCAGCGATTCCCCGGTTAGAAAGGGGGCTAACAGACCAACCCACTGTTGCTTGGGCCAGGCTTCCCTAGTGGCCGTGGCCTCAAATGCATGCAGGTATGCCTCAATGTCATCGGTAGCTCCCATCTTAGATATAAAGTCACTTGCCTTTATTGGGCGGGTATTTTGGACCACCCTCTGTCTCTGCAACTGCAATTCCTCTGCCTTCAGAAGGTTGGCTTTCTTTTGCTCCTCCAAGAGAGCCACGTTTGCTTGCATCTGGGCTTGCTGGCCAGCAACAAGGGCTTTCAATATGTCCTCCATTTCAGTCGGCGGGGAGCCTCACGGCCAACTTGGAAAACTGGGTGATCAAACCTTCGGTATCCTCCTCTGACATGCACTATTAACGCTTGAGCGTGCCCGTATTCTCCACCATCTGTGACGTCACGAGAGGCTACACAGCTTTCAGCGGGATTGCTCAAGTAGTGCAAGGAGACAAGGTTCAAACAAAACAAGGATTTTATTATAGGTCTTGGGAAATTAACGAAAATATAACAAAATTCTGTTCTCTTGTGGCTCTTTAAGGGTTAACAGTTCAGGGATGTCTCTTCCACATCCAAAGTCATAATTCTCACTCGCTCAGATAACTTTTCCCCAGCCTTACTGTAGTCCACGTTGCAGCTAGTGGCCAACCCAGCAAAAAGTCCTTCCAAATGTCTCTCACGTATTTCCACAGGTGCATATATCCAAAGGTGAGTATTTCCCAAAGGTAAGTATCTCCAAATCCTTATATTCCTCATGGAAGTGGACGTGCAGCACTCTTGTCCTCCAGAGAGCCCAGGTTGGAGACTGTGTCTCTTCCCTTCCCCAACCTTCAGCTCATCAGCTCCTCATTTGTTTCAGCTGCGTGGGAAGATTGGCCATAGAGGGGTGGAGTTCCCGACCATACCAGCAGATGGAGCCATAGCTGTCTGGGTTTGCAGCCACCTCAGGGGGATGTAACGTCCCTCCAGGACACAGCCTCTCGTGACATCACAATATATTTTTGTTCAGTGTATATCGATGCCACATAGGCCGTTTTCAACCAGAGAAATTGGTTCTTGAGTTCAGTTGCCCCGTAAACTGCATACAGCTATACTGCATAGGCTACACTCAACAGGCTTGGAGGTTTGGTCAATAAAACTCTAAAAGGAAAATCTCTGGCAGTAAGTTGCCTAGCACCCAGAAAAATATTGATCTCTGTAGATTGCACTTTCATTGAAAAGGATCCTTGACAAATTATTGCCAGTGAATGAGAGACAGAAAATATTGAGTTCCGACCTAGACTAGGTCTACTCATTTTGGTGCCTCATTATCATGTAGTCTACATTTTGGATGCTTTTCATCAAATGAGGATCAATCTTTGACTGCCTGTCCCTAGGAGTTGAAATTACAAACATATTGGGGAGAAGGCTTTTGTTGTGTTGTTTTGTTATCTCTGCAAGCATGCGCAAACAACTCCAAAATAGGTAAGGTAGACCAATTAGTCTAACACAATTTGTCAACATGTTCTCAGCTCCAAAAATGTAATTTAGGCAATGAACACAGTTATTTGTTGAGTAGGTTCAAATATAGTTATTTCCTTTTATATATATTTGTTTACCTTTTAATAAGGCGTTGGATGCCATATTGATTTCTCGTTGTTTTGCATAACGCTACATCTTTGGAGATTGGCCGCCGTCTGATGTCATTGACTGCGCGCGTTTTGATGTCTTCTTTGAGCGGCGAGCGCCCCATCAGTTCACTTCAATGGCCACATTTTTTGACTCTCTTTCCTTCGACAGAATATTAGTTGGTGAGTAGCATAGGCTAATGATTATTCTCTCTCGACTCTTGACTCTTGCTCACCCACATACACTCTTTTGGAGTTTAGTTTAGTGTTATTCTGACAATATTGCAGTAGCGGGTGCATGGGTAAAATCGCCGGGGAAGCCAATCCAGAACAAAATGCCATATTACAACCGATGTGTTGTGATAATTGCGTTGTTTGCTCTATAACCTGTTCGTTCATATGCCTTGACATCGTGATATATAGGCCTATGGCCGAGACAATAAGAAGACACAGTGGCAGAATAAAATTACACCACCCGGTGATGTCCACAACATTTACATTTTAGTCATTTAGCAGACGCTCTTATCCAGAGCGACTTACATGAGCAATTAGGGTTAAGTGCCTTACTCAAGGGCACATCAACAGATTTTTCACCTAGTCGGCTCGGGGATTAGAACCAGCGACCTTTCGGTTACTGGCACAACGCTCTTAACCACTAAGCTACCTGCCGCCACAAGACATATTGCATGTAACAAACAGTTACATGACCTACAGCATGGTCAAACAAGGTAATGTTTCGGACATTTTTGGACCCCATAAAAGGATCGGATCCTTTTTTTAAATGTTCGCCTAAAATGACATACCCAAATCTAACTGCCTGTAGCTCAGGACCTGAAGCAAGGATATGCATATTCTTGATACCATTTGAAAGGAAACACTTTAGAGTTTGTGGAAAAGATAATACAAACAAAAAAACATGCGTTTTTTTTGTTTTCTGTCTTCATTTTCTTTTAAATGCAAGAGAAAGGCCACAATATAATTTTGCAGTTTAGGCGCAATTTAGAATTTGGCCACTAGATGGCAGCAGTGTGTGCACAAAGTTTCAAATTGATCCAGTGAAGCGTTGCGATACTGGACTATTTTGTATCAAGTCTGCCCAAATGTGCCGAATTGGTCAATTGATACATTTTCAAGCACATAACTACAGAGAACATACAAAAATGATATGGTAATACAAAATGTAAGTTTACACACTCCCAGAAATGTCATACATGATGGATCATTAGCTTATACACTAACTTTCACAAATCTAGATGGCCGGGTGGGGTGGGTGTGGAGCCAGAGACAGCGGGGGTTCAAACTGTAGAACCTAGTTCCTACATTTGAATATAAAAATGGATTTTATCAAACAAAACTTTGCTACATTTTATCTCTGGGACCCTCAGGATGACAAATCAGAGCAAGATTGCAGAATGTAAGAACATTATTTACCTTCAGAGGTGAATGTATCAAACCAGTTGCCCCGATAAGTTTTGTTGTTGTTCTGAACTCTCCTCAAACAATAGCATGATATTTGTTCACTGTAATAGCTACTGTAAATTGGACAGTGCAGTTAGATTAACATGAATTTAAGCTTTCTGAGACATGTCTTATATGTGCAGAAAGTTTGCTGTTACTTACAACATTCATGCTAATCACATTAGCGCACGTTAGCTCAACCGTCCTGTATATGGGACACCGATCCTGTAGAGGTTAAACAACTATTGATTTAGAACCACGGAGAGTTACCGCAAGTTGCAGAGAAAACAGGAGCTGCCTCCACTGTTCCAGACCCATTTCAACATCATCTAATCAACTATGCTTAGTCTAATACAGTGACAAATAAAATATACCAAAAATGCTTTAGTCCAATCAACGTAAGCTAAATATGATGTGGCTGTCCATGGTACTGATTTGTGTGCGTTTGTGTGTGTGTGTGTGTGCGTGCGTGCGTGCAAGTAGAAGAAACACGTTGACTCACCCTACTTGTAGAGAAACACCAATGCCATCCTCCTCTTTCATGTTGCCGGTCTATGAGTCTGTCATACAGTACACGATTTTTAGTTTTTGTTGTCCTAGACCACCTGGCTAAAATACATGCTCACTAGCCTAACATAATTTCATGGGAAATGATACACCAGGCCAGCTAGTTAACATGAGCATACTACATCTAGCTACATGTTGAACTTCCATCTTCTCAGGCCAGGGGCACAATGTATGAATTTATGGTTGGATCAGAATCGCCTTTATAATCATTGGCCAGTACGGAGAATTAATCAATGGCTTTAGGAAAGGGATGATTTTAGCTAGCTAGCTAGCCACCGGACGACAACAACACAACGAGATGCAACAATTCAAGTTTTCTTCAATACCGACAGCTGGAGAAGATCAAAATTATCACATTGTCTAGCCAAGTTTGAGCAAGTAGGCCAGCCTATAATTGCTGCCTATTTCAATTACATGTCTGGTGAATGACAAGATTAATTTCCTTCTAGGATGTTGGCTACCTGAGCCTTGGGCCGGTGTATATTAATTAGTTTGTCAAATAGACACTCTCATTTTCGTTGCATAACTTTTCAGTTTGGAGCAGTTTCAGTTGGTCTGTTGCAAAACCTTTTGCAACAGACGAAACATTTTGCAACGGAATCCGACTAATAAATACACCTTTGTCCAACCTCAAACACATGTGAAAAGCAAACAATGCATTTGAAAGTTTAAATATCAGCCTGGTCTCATAGACTAGACATAATATAATAAAAGTAAATCCGTTAACATAGTAAAAGTAAATCCGGGTCACTTCAATTAGTATGATATGTTTCATTTGGTATGGTTACATAAGACAAATTGTCAGGGTGGATGGGTGGGCGTATAATGCGAACGTCTAGCAACCAAAATATTGTACGTTTGAATCTCATCACGGACAACTTTAGCATTTTAGCTAATTGGCAACTTTTCAACTACTTACTAATTTTTAGCTACTTTGCAACTACTTAGCGTGTTAGCTAACCCTTCCCCTAACCTTAACCTTAGCCCTTTTAGCAAAACTAACCCTAACCTTAACCCTAACCTTAACCCTTTTAGCTAACCCTTACCCTAACCTTAACCCTTTTAGCAAACCGTTCCCCTAACCCTAACCGTAACCCTTTTAGCTAACCCTTCCCTTAACCATATCCTTAACCCTTTAACCTATCTCCTAAACTTAACCCTAACCTTAACCGTAACCCCTAACCCCTAGCCTAGCTAACGTTAGCCAGCTAGCTAACGTTAGCCACGTAGCCACCTAGCTAGAATTAGTAACATATCATATATTTAGAAAATTCTGAACATATTGTACGTTTTGCAAATTCGTAACAACCACAAATTAATACATACCATACGAAACGTAACTTATTATACTAAGTTGAGTGTCCTGGATTTACGTACAGAATCTTACAAAATGCTCTGAGACCAGGTTGATAATATTGGTCCTCATGTTGGTCCCCAGTGGTAAAGGATTAGGCTACATAAATCACAAGTGAAATGCAATGCGGACGTCGATGATTACTTCTTGACTTGAAGCAGAATTTTTATTGAGCCAGTCCAAAAAATGCATTTGTGGTTGAACTCTGAGAAAATAAATTGTAGCCTAAAAATGTCAGTGGCATGGCAGTAGGCCTAACTGGCTAACCTCTTCTCATTGTACAGGGAAGGGCATTTTGTGTGGTTCAATACAATTTGGTATGGTAGGACCAGGGCCTGTAGTTCAACTTTCCACACAATAGTGAGACTTCACTTATGATAATAATGGTGTATTACATTGGGATCCCATATGGTAAGGCAGCAGACAGTGTGGAATGACAAATGCATGGTTGCAGGTCCGAGTCCGCCTTGAGTCCAGAAGTTACTGCGTGGGTATCAGAAGTGAGGACGGGTGACCAAGGACAAGCCATCAGAGGTGTGCACTGCCATGTGAGCCATGTGAGCGACTGGACTTGTGATTGACCCATTGCAGGTATTTGTCAAAATCTTCACTCATCATGGTGTGGTCAGTTTATCCTCCAATTAAATTACAATTAATTTAATCTACAGAAAAAACAAGAGGTCGTTCTGCAGAATTTCAAAGTTTGGTGCAAGCTAATCAATCAGACAGTTTACGTTGACAAATTACAAAGGTGTAACCAACCTACTAATCATGATATAAGTTTACGTATGACAGTGATGATTATACATTAAGTTATTCATTTCTGTCTAAACACATACCATTAAAGGAAAACCAGTCCCAAAATGTTTTGCATGTCAGCAATCAAGTTTTCAAGATACAGTGGGGGAAAAAAGTGTTTAGTCAGCCACCAATTGTGCAAGTTCTCCCACTTAAAAAGATGAGAGAGGCCTGTAATTTTCATCATAGGTACACGTCAACTATGACAGACAAATTGGAGAAAAAAAAATCCAGAAAATCACATTGTAGGATTTTTAATGAATTTATTTGCAAATTATGGTGGAAAATAAGTATTTGGTCACCTACAAACAAGCAAGATTTCTGGCTCTCACAGACCTGTAACTTCTTCTTTAAGAGGCTCCTCTGTCCTCCACTCGTTACCTGTATTAATGGCACCTGTTTGAACTTGTTATCAGTATAAAAGACACCTGTCCACAACCTCAAACAGTCACACTCCAAACTCCACTATGGCCAAGACCAAAGAGCTGTCAAAGGACACCAGAAACAAAATTGTAGACCTGCATCAGGCTGGGAAGACTGAATCTGCAATAGGTAAGCAGCTTGATTTGAAGAAATCAACTGTGGGAGCAATTATTAGAAATGGAAGACATACAAGACCACTGATAATCTCCCTCGATCTGGGGCTCCACGCAAGATCTCACCCCGTGGGGGTCAAAATGATCACAAGAACGGTGAGCAAAAATCCCAGAACCACACGGGGGGACCCTAGTGAATGACCTGCAGAGAGCTGGGACCAAAGTAACAAAGCCTACCATCAGTAACACACTACGCCGCCAGGGACTCAAATCCCTGCAGTGCCAGACGTGTCCCCCTGCTTAAGCCAGTACATGTCCAGGCCCGTCTGAAGTTTGCTAGAGTGCATTTGGATGATCCAGAAGAGGATTGGGAGAATGTCATATGGTCAGATGAAACCAAAATATAACTTTTTGGTAAAAAACTCAACTCGTCGTGTTCGGAGGACAAAGAATGCTGAGTTGCATCCAAAGAACACCATACCTACTGTGAAGCATGGGGGTGGAAACATCATGCTTTGGGGCTGTTTTTCTGCAAAGGGACCAGGACGACTGATCCGTGTAAAGGAAAGAATGAATGGGGCCATGTATCGTGAGATTTTGAGTGAAAACCTCCTTCCATCAGCAAGGGCATTGAAGATGAAACGTGGCTGGGTCTTTCAGCATGACAATGATCCCAAACACACCGCCCGGGCAACAAAGGAGTGGCTTCGTAAGAAGCATTTCAAGGTCCTGGAGTTGTAACGATCCCGGCAGTCTGAGTCGGGTCCTGTCTGGTGACTAGTTTTTCTGTTCGTGATCTCCAGTTTCCCGAGGGTTCGGGAACGCTCCGGGGAGCTCTCTTGATTTCGCGACCTGCCATCCCATCAGCAATCTGCACTACCTGGTCCTGATCATCACCCTTCTTAGGCTCTGGCCTAACATCCATTCCCTGCCGGATCGTTAGCCATTGAACAGTAGGTTTACCAGAGTATCAGTCTTAGAGCCTAGCGTTAGTTTTGTTGTTTTTTGCACCTTGTTGGTTTGTTGCTTACTTACCCCCGTTTTGTTCCATCTGCAGTCACCCGTCCGGAACCTTCATCCAACCTCTGCCTGGTGGTCGCGGCTGCCGACCCAGGATGGGATCAACCACTGCACCCCCAACAACTAATCAACGCCGCCCGCTCTGTTCCCTGGATTATTCAGCATCACTCTTGAATTTGTAAATAAACACTCACCTTCGTTTCAACTTACCTTGTCCTGGTCTGCTTCTGGGTTCTGGCTTAGCAACTCGTGACAGATTGATCCGGCCAGTAATGAACCCAGCGGACCTGGACTCTGTTCGCCATGCCATTACCCAGCAGGAGAAGATGTTGGGCCATCATAGCACGGTACTACAGGAGATCGCGTTGTCAGTTCGGAACCTTTCTACCGGTCTGACGGAGGTCCAGAACCAACGCAAGTGTCCGGTGGAGGATCCACTACCGGTTTCACCCATCTCGCCTGCCGCTTCTGAAGCTGTGTCCTTCCGTGAGCCCAAGGTTCCGACGCCGGATAAATATGAGGGGGAGCTGGGAAGATGCCAGTTCCTTCCTTATGCAGTGTGGGTTAGTGTTCGATCTACAGCCCTACTCTTATGCCACAGACAAGGCTAGGATAGCCTTTGTGATTGAGTTGCTGCGTGGTCGAGCGCTGGAGTGGGCTTCAGCCGTTTGGGAACGACAGGATCCCTGCATGGCTTCATACCAGGGGTTCACGGCCGAGATGAGGAAGCTCTTCACCATTCCGTCCGAGGGAGGACGCAGCTAGGCGCCTGTTTTCGCTTCGCCAAGGAACTTCGCAGCGTGGCCGACTTCGTGATCGAGTTCAAGACGTTGGCTGTGGAGAGTGGGTGGAATGAGGAGGCTCTGCAAGCGGCCTTTTACCAGGGTCTGTCGGAGCAGCTCAAGGATGAGTTGATCTCCTATCCGGAGCCTAGGACCTGGACAGCTTGGTAGCCTTGTCTATCCGGGTGGATAATCGAGTCCGAGAGCGAAGGAGGGAGAAGCAATGGGTTCCGTCCAACCGATCAGCTTCTCAGGTTCCAGTCGGGTCGTCAAACTGCGCGGCTCGCTAAAGTTGGGAGGACTTTTAGCAGCCAGTTTCGACTCTCTCAATACCTCTGTCAGACCCCGTTTCCCGGCTACCCTTATGAACAGGAATCAGAGCTTAGCGATTAACGCTTTTATCGATTCAGGTGCCGATGGAAGCTTCTAGATGCCGAGTTGGTGGAACAGCTGGGGCTTTCCAAGGAGCAATTGCCGGAAGCCATTGAAGCTACCACTCTGGGACGGCAGTAGTCTGGCACGTATCACGATGAGGACTGAACCGGTTAAGATGCGGTTGTCGGGGAATCATTCTGAGATGATTTCATTCTTCATTCTGCCGTCTTCCCATGTTCCTCTGGTCCTTGGATACCCCTGGCTGAAGGAACACAATCCCACGTTCGATTGGGTGACGGGCAAGGTAACGAGTTGGAGCCTTGATTGTCATGCTAACTGTCTCAAGACTGCCTGCCCCCATTCGGTTCCCAGTCAGGTGATTGAGGCTAAACCCCCAGATTTGTCCCTGGTTCCCGAGACATATCACGATTTGGGGGAAGTGTTCAGTAAGCAGAAGGCTCTGTCACTCCCTCCCCCACCGACCATATGATTGTGCCATCAACCTGTTCCCTGGAGCTGTCTACCCCAAGGGAAGGTTATACAGTATCTCCCGACCTGAACGTGAGGCTTTGGAGACCTACATCAAGGAGTCCCTAGCTGCTGGTCTCGTTCGTCCCTCGTCATCACCCCTGGGGGCAGGATTCTTCTTTGTGGGTAAGAAGGATGGCTCTCTTCGACCGTGTATTGATTATCGGGGGTTGAATGACATCACGGTCAAGAACAAGTATCCCCTGCCCTTGATGAGTTCTGCCTTCGACTCCTTACAGGGTGCTACGGTGTTCACCAAGCTAGACCTACGCAATGTCGATCACATGGTCCGGATCAGAGAGGGGGACGAGTGGTTGACGGGTTTCAATACACCGATGGGTCACCTGAGTATCAGGTGATGCCGTTTGGACTGACCAATGCTCCAGCGGTATTCCAGAGTATGGTGAACGACGTCCTGAGAGATATGATCGGTCTCTTTGTGTTTGTTTACCTGGATGACATTCTGATCTTCTCGAAGGAACCTTCCGACCACGTCCAGCATGTCCGGCAGGTTCTGCAGCGATTGTTGGAGAATCGCCTGTTCGTGAAGGCCGAGAAGTGCGAGTTTCACGCCCACACGATATCCTTTCTCGGGTACATCATCTCCAGGGAGAGATTGGGATGGACCAGGAAAGGTTAGAGCGGTTCTGGAATGGGCCCAGCCCGTACAGATTGCAGCTCCAGAGATTTTTGGGGTTTGCGAATTTCTACCGCAGATTCATCCGGGATTACAGCCGTGTGGCCGCTCCGTTAACTGCCTTGACTTCCAGTATCAGGACCTTCAAGTGGAATCCGGAGGCGGATCGAAAGCGTTTCTGGATTTGAAGAGGCGATTCACCAACGCACCGATTCTCTCTCAACCGGACACGGCCCGTCAGTTCAATGCGTTGAAGTGGCGCGTCTGATGTGGGAGTTAGCGCCATCCTGTCGCAGCGATGCTCCACGGACAGTAAACTCCATCCCTGCGCCTACTACTCTCGTCGCCTTTCGCCTGCGGAGAGGAATTACGATAGTGGGTAACGGGAGCTTCGCGGTGAAACTTGCCTTGGAGGAGTGGCGCCACTGGTTGGAGGGGGCGGAGCAACCGTTTATTGTCTGGACTGACCACAAGAATCTTGCTTACGTGCAATCGGCTAAACGCGTCTCAACTCCCGTCAGGCCAGGTGGGCGTTGTTTTTCGGACGATTCAGGTTTTCCCTGACGTTCCGACCTGGATCTAAGAACGGCAAGGCGGACGCTTGTCCCGGATGTTCTCCAAGACGGAGGAGAGTGGGTCCAAGACCGAGACAATTCTCCCCGAACTGCGTCGTGGGAGCAGTTATGTGGAAGATTGAGGAGGAGGTGCTGGCGGCCCTTCGGACTCAGCCCGGTCCCGGTAACGGTCCACCCGGTCGGTTGTTTGTGCCTGAGTCGGTTCGTCCTGCTGTCCTCAAATGGTCCCACGCCAGCAAGATGGCTTGTCACCCTGGCGTGGCTCGGACAATGGCGTTTCTTCGCAGACGTTTTTGGTGGCCTGCCGTGGCCGAGGATACTCGGGGTTTTGTTGCTGCCTGTCCAGTGTGTGCG